>NC_068360.1:585291-770291 GCF_020536995.1 Dreissena polymorpha | reverse complement strand
AATGTAAAATAACCTAAAAAAATGAGTGATAATTTCTGACGCGGCCCCACCCCAACCGCTATAACTTTTGACCCAGGGGTCAGATCAAAATTCCAAATAGTGCAGGGTCGCACATATGCTCATAGCTACCATGTGTGTAAGTTTCAAGGTTCTAGTGCTTTTAGTGTAGGAGGAGATAGTGGCCAGGACGGACGGACAGACAGACAGACGGACGGACGGACGGCGGAGATAACCACAATATCCCCACCTTTTTTTCAAAAAGCGTGGGGATAACAAAGTATAGAGTACACGAATTATTTTGATTCTTACACGGTTTTACTAAAGATTTATTAAATGTATATTATTTTTCTTGTGTACTATTTTATGTGAAGTTCTGCCCATAAAAATAACTTTCGGCTGTTCTGTCGATCAGATCCGCGACTTTCATTCATAATTATATTACCGAATTATTATGCTGGTAGAAAATGTATCGGCATGTTTTGTTTAGTTACAGCGCATGCATTCAGAGGCGTCTTTTCGGATGCGTCTTAAATCCGCTGTTCACAAGTTTTTGATTCTTGGTCTGACGTGCAATTAACCGGTCCTGACCGGTTTAGAGACTGCAGCAAATGGTTTATCACACCTAATCGAGATAAGAATGTCATTAGAGTGTGTTAGCATGTACACTGTGTAATCGATTGCATGACATGGGAATTTTAATAGCAAACAGAATCGGGCCGACTGGGATTTTCAATTGGTCTTTCCTGACCCCAATCGGTCTAGGACCGACAAAACCGAAAAAAATATGATCCCTGGAATAGAGTGAAAACATGTGAACACTCTAGAAGTCACATTTTTTGCCCAATTTTCATGAAATTTGGTCAGAACGTTTGTTTCCTTGATATGAGAGTTGAGTTCGAAAATGGTTCCGGTCAGTTGATTAATATGAAAGTTGGTCAAAACATTGGCTTTATTGATATCTCAGACGTGTTTGAAAATGGTCTGTATCGGTGAAAAAACATGGCCGCCAGTAGGCGGGGCATCTATATGTATATAGTGAAAATGTTTGGACAATATCTAGGTCAAGTTTGACGTTTGGTAAAGATTGAATGAACCGACTCCTCTCAGGTGAGCGAACAAGGGCCATCTTGGCCCTCTTGTTTCTTATTATTCCCGCTGAATTTTTTTTTGAGGGGATATAGTAATTGGTCCCGTCTGTCTGTCCATCTGTCTGTCTGTCCGAAACTTTGTCCAGAGCATAACTCCAAATCTATTGAATGGATTTACTTTAAACTTACAATATATACAGATGGCAACTAGGAGAAGAACCATAACTCTATCTACCATAGTTGTTGAATTATCTCCCCTTTTATATAATTTTAAAGTAAATTTTTGAGCATTACTCTAAATCTACTGAAGGGATTTACTTGAAACTTCATATATGAACAGATGGCAAGTAGGAGTAGTGCAGTGACTAAGAACCATAACTTTTACTACCTTAGTTTTTGAATTATCTCCCTTTATTGAATTTCAAAGTAAATTTTTGTCCGGAGCATACCTCTAAATCTACTGAAGGGATTTACTTGAAACTTGAAATATAAACAGATGGCAACTAGGAGAAGTGCTGTGAACCATAACTCTTTCAGCCATAGTTTTTTAATTATCTCTTTTTATTTGTTTTAAAAATATTATTCTAATCTCTAAAACAAATGTTATCATACAAGCAAACACATGTCGGCGGGATTTGGCACTACTGTGATAAGCTCTTGTTTTTGAAAGATCATTAATAAATGACCACACTCCCACATAATACACCCCTCTTCACCCCCCTACAACCCCCCCCCCCAACATGGTAAAAAAAGAACAACAAATATTTTTTTATTTTATTTTTGAAGGAGCTTCCAACCATGCTACCCAAGCTATTGCTATCAAACTTGAAATAAAATCTTATTAGTTTGTTTTATTTCTTTACAAATGTTCAATAGATTGTGGAAAATATACCTGAACTCAGAATCATCTATAAAGTACAACTTCTTTAAAACATAAGCAATCAATTTGTTTCAATTATGGTCCTCTTCCACTTAGAATATGACTATATTACCTTGACCTTATTGAATATGAACAATTTCCCCATGATGGCTTATGTTATTCTGTCAAGCACTGGAATAGTCGTGCGCGCTGTCTTTTGACAGCTCTTGTTAGTTGATGACATGAGTGGGCTTCTATTCTGTCAGAGGACCAACAGAGCACTGTAACATATAAAGTACAATTTATTTTCCTACTTAACACTACATGTGCTACAACAATTGTTTTGAAGATTTGTGGTCATCATATGCCAACTTATCTATTACAGGTTGATTAAAACAGGATTGGTACTGGGGAATGATAATTGGTGAAGATTAATTGAAAGCTTTGAATGACTATAAAAACACTGTAACGGTGTAACCAGGTAGAATTTCCAATAATTCTATCAGTCAATTATCTATCTTAGACCACTGTGACCAAATGTCATAGTTGACTGACTTTAAATCAACTCAGTCAGGTGACCACTGTGACCAATTACAACAGTTGATTGATTTTAAAACCTGTTCAGCCAGATTATTTTTCCCTCTCTTTTGCATTGTGTTCTGGACAGTCAAAGTGTCAGCAGTCAGTTTTTGCTTGAGCTGCAGATTTTTATAACTTCATTTGTATTTCTTCTTACCAGGTTAGAACTAATTTGTATTAAACATGAAATACACTTTTGTACATTTTTGTAGTTATTATATACTTTTGAATCAATTGCAAATGGGTAGTGCTCTACTTGTAAATACTTTGTTTTGAGGTTTTGTGTATAAACCTGTATTTGGGAGAGTACTGTGCTTTTCCATTTTGTAAGTCCTATATGCAGTTATCACTCTCTTTCTATTGTGCACCATAAATCTTATGTTGCAGTTTTAACCATCACGAGTCAGTGAGACAAGAGAGGCAGACAGACTGATGTAAAAGCCCAAACCACATTTGGTATGTTGATATGTATTCTGTGTGTATGTGTGAAAGAGAAGAAAACATAACTTTTGTTTCTAATTTATATCTGTGATGTTAACTGTTTTTAACCAGGTTTTCCGAAGGAAAAAACTGGTTATTAGATTGGCGAATGCGGGCGAGCTGGCTGGCGGGCTGGCGGGCTGGCAGCCGGGCGGAACAAGCTTGTCCGGGCCATAACTTTGTCGTTTATTGTGAGATTTTAAAATCATTTGGCACATTTGTTAACCATCATTAGACGGTGTGTCGCGCGAAAAAAATTACGTCAATATCTCCAAGGTCAAGGTCACACTTTGAGTTCAAAGGTAAAAAATAGCCATAACTGAGCTTGTCTGGGCTATAACTATGTCATTCATTATGAGATTTTAAAATCATTTGGCACATTTGTTCACCATCATGGGACGGTGTGTCGCACGAAAGAATCACGTCAATATCTCCAATGTCAAGGTCGCCACGACTAAAAATATATTTATTTTAAAACAAACTTACAAAGGGGGTTAATTTTGTTTGTTCATTTCAAAGTTCAGTTTGAGTTGTCTCCCTTTATCAGATTTTTTTTCACAATGAAAACCTGGTTTTGTGACAATTTTGTCCCTTGTCTATGCATTGTATTATCATATGTATTGCCTAAAGAATATTTATACATGTGTAAAGGATTATTTTAATTGGGACACTAGAACACATCCTGTTAATAAGTTTATGTGTGAACATGATTTACTTGCAGGTTATTCTATATGTTTTCTATATGATATTTATGTGTATGTTATTGTGTAATTGCAGGGCTTTAAAAGTCTTGATCCAATCTACAGGGAATTGTGTAACTCTACTGTACAGTGTTTCGTGATAAACATTTTCTTATGAACACTATTATAAAATTGAATACAATATTATTGAAAGATATTGTTTAAAGTTTTATATACTGACCATAATGAGATTCAACATTGAACCCAACCAGAAAGACACTATATTACAAATGGCGCCCAACGGGGGACAAGACCATTGCGTCCTTCACGTTCAAGTTTGGAGGATCTACGGACTAGAACTTTATCAGTTTTTATTGTGTTTTATCAGTGACACTGAATTTTGTGTGTTATGTGAAGTGTGTGACTTTAACCAGTGCCGCTGCAAATTAAAGGACTGGATAGTGACATTGTGATCTAGTGGCCAATTTCGCAGATGTAACCTGTAACAGTATCGTGAGTACACATTGTTTTCAAAATATAGTACACATTGTTTTCAAAATATTCAGGAACTGCAGTTATAGTTTCCCAGTCCAAACTGGTTATTTTATTATTTAGTGCTTATTTTTGTGTAATTTGTAAAATCTCTGTTCAAATAACTGCAGATCCGAATATTTGATATTTGCTGGAAGTGATATTGTAGACAGTGATTTCACTGAAATCTAACTATAACCCCATTTTTTGCAAACCCTGGTGATGGTTCTTACACTAAATGTCTTGAACTACTAAATATGCATCTATTTTCATTCTTTTAGCTAGTTTAGTACAATGCAACCTTGAATACAGGTCTTTTGTATCTTTATTACTGTAATTAAACCAGTTCCTACTTTTAGTGTACAGAGCATAACTCAAACAGTAATCACTGAAGTCTGAAGTACCAGTATAATGTAAATACATGTATAAATGCCCTTCCTTACACATTTTCATGTAAATATTTTGACAAGCTCATGCATTATCGAACATTACTTGACACAGATTGTTCTTTATTTTGAACTCTCATTTGATTGGCTATAGAGGTATTCCCCATAGTGACATCATTTGACACAGGTCTGGAGTGTCTTATATCATTGGTTGACTAAATCAACTGACCATTGACCTATTTCTTAAGTTGGGAGAATTAAGCTTCAAAGCACATGTTCTGGCTGGACATAATAAAGAAAAAATTGGTTAGGAGAAGTTAATTTGCATTGAAATTAAGATCTTCTTTAAACAGGAATACTTAAACAATTATTGCATACGATAATGCTATTTAGTTGAAGTATGATACTTTATGAGTTAGACAGTACAAACAAAAACAAAAATATTATTAATAATTTAATAACTGTTAGATTGTGTCTCTTAAGATGTATATGATATTTAACTGATTTATTTTGACATTGACTGATAGTAATAGACTTAAATAAAACTAATTAAATAATTTAATTAAACAATTTTCATTCAGATTGCATTGATATTGAAAGCAAGTAGAAATTAATAATAGTTAAATAAGTATTTTAATGTTAGTAAATAGAATTAATTAGTATTAAGACTATGTGTTACATGATAGTTGTTAAAAATACATATTGTAGTTGTGTGCGGTCAAGTTCACATATCTGAACTTTTGCATTTGAATTGTTTTCTGAATTAAATATTCATTTTATTTTTGTTACTCGTTAATTGATAATTTCAAATTGATTGAGTTGATATCAATTAATTTGAAAGCAGTGTCACTTATTTTGACTTGTTGTTTAATTTGAACAATTTGGTAGCAGTTAATACCTTTGATTAACAATTGTGTTTTTTGTGTGTGTATTGATTTCTACATTTGCATACATTGTAGTAGATACTTGTTAACTTCAGTAAAGTTAAAATTTAGTGAAGCTTAGTACATTATTTAAGTGAACTTAGTGCATTATTTAAGTGAACTTAGTGCATTATTTAAGTGAACTAAGTGATTTATTTAAGTGAACTTAGTACATTATTTAAGTGAACTTGGTACATAATTTAAGTGAACTTAGTGCATTAGTTAAGTGAAACAAAGTGTATTAATTAAGTGAAACTTATTATTAAATTGAAGTTAGTGCATTAGTTAAATAAAACATAGTGCATTAATTAATTGAAATTAGTGCATTAATACAATAAAACTCAGTGCATTATTTAATAGAACTTAAGTGCATTAATTAAGTAAAACTCTTTGCATATCCTGAGTACATTGTGTATTGAAATAGATGATGAACTAATAATGATTTTTTTTTCAGATTTATGTTTGAATTCTCATTTAAATTTTATTTTAATTAATCTCAAAGGTTAAATGTTTTAATTATTTCAGTGAATGCACTGATAGTTTTAAGTGAGTTAGATTGATTAGATAGAAGTGTTTATGTGTATTTAAGCTGTTTGCAAGTAGAATTTGTTAATTTATGATCAACATTAATCTTTTAACTGTTTCAGACATTATGAACATTGAATGTGCCAGTGGTTCTAGATTGCCATACTCTGGTTACATTGAAGTTGAACGAGATACAACAGATGGTGTCCCAGATACTGGACAGCAACCAGCTTTATTTCTTATTTCACCTGATACAACATTTTCAGAAACAACACCAATTATCATCGGTACTAATATACTTTGCGAATTTCAGAAGCTGTGCCAGAATAAACATGGAAACCGATACCTACAGACGGCAAAATTAACATATCCTTGGTTTACTTCTTTCAGAACTTTAACACACCGAGACAGATGTCATCATATGACACACACTGACCAGTTGTTACACTTGACTGAGTTTAAACCAGTTTATTCAAGTGACACTTTCCCTCTATTTTTATGCCCCCTTCGAAGAAGAGGGGGTATATTGCTTTGCTCATGTCGGTCGGTCTGTCTGTCGGTCGGTCTGTCGGTCCGTCCTTCAGGTGGTTGTCAGATGATAATTCAAGAACGCTTTGGCCTATGATCATGAAACTTCATAGGTAGATTGATCATGACTCGCAGATGACCCCTATTGATTTGAGGTCACTAGGTCAAAGGTCAAGGTCACGGTGACCCGAAATAGTAAAATGGTTTCCGGATAACTCAAGAACGCATACGCCTAGGATCATGAAACTTCACTCTTCTGCCTGTTTCTGCCTTAACTCCTCCCAAGCGGGCCAGATGGTTGGTTCTACCATAGGTCCGTCTTGTCTTACAATCTTCTCCCTGCTTCCGCCTTCTCTGCACTCCCAAACGGGCCAGATGGTTGGTTCTACCATAGGTCCGTCTTGTCTTACACTCTTCTCCCTGTTTCTGCCTTCTTTCCCGTCCCAAGCGGGCCAGATGGTTGGTTCTACCATAGGTCTGTCTTGTCTTACACTCTTCTCCCTGTTCTGCCTTCTTTCCCTCCCAAGCAGGCCAGATGGTTGGTTCTACCATAGGTCCGTCTTGTCTTCCTCTCTCATCCCTGCTTCTGCCTTGTCTCCCCTCCCAAGCGGGCCAGATGGTTGGTTCTACCATAGGTCTGTCTTGTCTTACACTCTTCTCCCTGTTTCTGCCTTCTCTCTCTTCCCAAGGGGCCAGATGGTTGGTTCTACCATAGGTCTGTCTTGTCTTACACTCTTCTGCCTGTTTCTGCCTTATCTCCTCCAAAGCGGGCCAGATGGTTGGTTCTACCATAGGTCTGTCTTGTCTTACACTTTTCTCCCTGTTTCTGCCTTCTCTCTCCTCCCAAGCAGGCCAGATGGTTGGTTCTACCCTAGGTCTGTCTTTTCTTACACTCTTCTGCCTGTTTCTGCCTTATCTCCTCCAAAGCGGGCCAGATGGTTGGTTCTACCATAGGTCCGTCTTGTCTTACACTCTTCTCCCTGTTTCTGCCTTCTCTCCCTCCCAAGCAGGCCAGATGGTTGATTCTACCATAGGTCCGTCTTGTCTTACACTCTTCGGCCTGTTTCTGCCTTATCTCCTCCAAAGCAGGCCAGATGGTTGGTTCTACCATAGGTCTGTCTTGTCTTACACTCTTCTCCCTGTTTCTGCCTTTTCTCTCCTCCCAAGCAGGCCAGATGGTTGGTTCTACCATAGGTCTGTCTTGTCTTACACTCTTCTCCCTGTTTCTGCCTTATCTCTCCTCCCAAGCAGGCCAGATGGTTGGTTCTACCATAGGTCCGTCTTGTCTTTCACTCTTCTGCCTGTTTCTGCCTTCTCTCCCTCCCAAGCAGGCCAGATGGTTGGTTCTACCATAGGTCCGTCTTGTCTTACACTCTTCTGCCTGTTTCTGCCTTATCTCTCCTCCAAAGCAGGCCAGATGGTTGGTTCTACCATAGGTCAGTCTTGTCTTGCACTCTTCTCCCTGTTTTTGCCTTCTCTCCCTCCCAAGCAGGCCAGATGGTTGGTTCTACCATAGGTCCGTCATATCTTACACTCTTCTGCCTGTTTCTGCCTTATCTCTCCTCCAAAGCAGGTCAGATGGTTGGTTCTACCATAGGTCAGTCTTGTCTTACACTCTTCTCCCTGTTTCTGCCTTATTTCCCGTCCCAAACGGGCCAGATGGTTGGTTCTACCATAGGTCTGTCTTGTATTACACTCTTCTCCCTGTTCTGCCTTCTCTCCCTCCCAAGCAGGCCAGATGGTTGGTTCTACCATAGGTCCGTCTTGTCTTCCTCTCTCATCCCTGTTTCTGCCTTATTTGTCCTCCCAAGCGGGCCAGATGGTTGGTTCTACCATAGGTCCGTCTTGTCTTGCAATCTTCTCCCTGCTTCCGTCTTCTCTTCCCTCCCAAGTGGGCCAGATGGTTGGTTCTACCATAGGTCCGTCTTGTTTAACAATCTTCTCCCTGCTTCCGCCTTCTCTGCCCTCCCAAGCGGGCCAGATGGTTGGTTCTACCATAGGTCTGTCTTGTCTTACACTCTTCTCCCTGTTTCTGCCTTCTCTCCCTCCCAAGCGTGCCAGATGGTTGGTTCTACCATAGGTATGTCTTGTCTTCCTCTCTCATTCCTGTTTCTGCCTTCTCTCCTCCCAAGCGGGCCAGATGGTTGGTTCTACCATAGGTCTGTCTTGTCTTACACTCTTCTCCCTGTTTCTGCCTTCTCTCCCTCCCAAGCAGGCTAGATAGTTGATTCTACCATAGGTCCGTCTTGTCGTACACTCTTCTGCCTGTTTCTGCCTTATCTCCTCCAAAGCGAGCCAGATGGTTGGTTCTACCATTTTGCAAACCCTGGTGATGTTTCTTACACTAAATGTCTTGAACTACTAAATATGCATTTATTTTCATTCTTTTAGCTTGTTTAGTACATTGCAACCTTGAATACAGGTCTTTGGTATCTTTAATACTGTAATTAAACCAGTTTGTACTTTTAGTGTACAGAGCATAACTCAAACAGTAATCACTGAAGTCTGAAGTACCAGTATAATGTAAATACATGTATGAATGCACTTCGTTACACATTTTCATGTAAATATTTTGACAAGCTCGTGCATCATTGATCATTACTTGACACAGATTGTTCTTTATTTTGAACTCTCATTTGATTGGCTATAGAGGTATTCCCCATAGTGACATCATTTGACACTGGTCTGGAGTGTCTTGTATCATTGGTTGACTAAATCAACTGACCATTGACCTATTTCTTAAGTTGGGAGAATTAAGCTTCAAAGCACATGTTCTGATGGGACATAATAAAGAAGAAATTGGATAAGAGAAGTTAGTTTGCATTGAAATTAAATCTTTAGTTCTTCTTTAAACAGGAATACTTGAACAATTATTGCATATGATAATGCTATTTAGTTGAAGTATGATACTTTATGAGTTAGACAGTACAAACAAAAACAAAAATATTATAAATAATTTAATTACTATAAGATTGTGTCTCTTAAGATGGAAATGATATTTAACTGATTTATCTTGACATTGACTTGTAGTAATTAAGGTTAATTTAAATAAAACTAATTAAATAATTTAATTAAACAATTTTCATTCAGATTGCATTGATATTGAAAGCAAGTAGAAATTAATAATAGTTAAATCAGTATTTTAATGTTAGTAAATATAATTAATTAGAACAATTAGTATTAAGACTATGTGTTACATGATAGTTGTTAAAAATACATATTGTAGTTGTGTGCGGTCAAGTTCACATATCTGAACTTTTGCATTTGAATTGTTTTCTGAATTAAATATTCATTTTATTTTAGTTACTCTTTAATTGATAATTTCAAATTGATTTAGTTGATATCAATTAATTTGAAAGCAGTGTCACTTATTTTGACTTGTTGTTTAATTTGAACAATTTGGTAGCAGTTAATACCTTTGGTTAACAATTGTGTTTTTTGTGTGTGTATTGATTTCTACATTTGCATACATTGTAGTAGATACTTGTTAACTTCAGTAAAGTTAAAATTTAGTGAAGCTTAGTACATTATTTAAGTGAACTTAGTGCATTATTTAAGTGAACTTAGTGCATTATTTAAGTGAACTAAGTGATTTATTTAAGTGAACTTAGTACATTATTTAAGTGAACTTGTTACATAATTTAAGTGAACTTAGTGCATTAGTTAAGTGAAACAAAGTGTATTAATTAAGTGAAACTTATTATTAAATTGAAGTTAGTGCATTAGTTAAATAAAACATAGTGCATTAATTAATTGAAATTAGTGCATTAATACAATAAAACTCAGTGCATTATTTAATAGAACTTAAGTGCATTAATTAAGTAAAACTCTTTGCATATCCTGAGTACATTGTGTATTGAAATAGATGATGAACTAATAATGATTTTTTTTTCAGATTTATGTTTGAATTCTCATTTAAATTTTATTTTAATTAATCTCAAAGGTTAAATGTTTTAATTATTTCAGTGAATGCACTGATAGTTTTAAGTGAGTTAGATTGATTAGATAGAAGTGTTTATGTGTATTTAAGCTGTTTGCAAGTAGAATTTGTGAATTTATGATCAACATTAATCTTTTAACTGTTTCAGACATTATGAACATTGAATGTGCCAGTGGTTCTAGATTGCCATGCTCTGGTTACATTGAAGTTGAACGAGATACAACAGATGGTGTCCCAGATACTGGACAGCAACCAGCTTTATTTCTTATTTCACCTGATACAACATTTTCAGAAACAACACCAATTATCATCGGTACTAATATACTTTGCGAATTTCAGAAGCTGTGCCAGAATAAACATGGAAACCGATACCTACAGACGGCAAAATTAACATATCCTTGGTTTACTTCTTTCAGAACTTTAACACACCGAGACAGATGTCATCATATGACACACACTGACCAGTTGTTACACTTGACTGAGTTTAAACCAGTTTATTCAAGTGACACTTTCCCTCTATTTTTATGCCCCCCTTCGAAGAAGAGGGGGTATATTGCTTTGCTCATGTCGGTCGGTCTGTCTGTCGGTCGGTCTGTCGGTCCGTCCTTCAGGTGGTTGTCAGATGATAACTCAAGAACGCTTTGGCCAATGATCATGATACTTCATAGGTAGATTGATCATGACTCGCAGATGACCCCTATTGATTTGAGGTCACTAGGTCAAAGGTCAAGGTCACGGTGACCCGAAATAGTAAAATGGTTTCCGGATGATAACTCAAGAACGCATACGCCTAGGATCATGAAACTTCACTCTTCTGCCTGTTTCTGCCTTATCTCCTCCCAAGCGGGCCAGATGGTTGGTTCTACCATAGGTCCGTCTTGTCTTACAATCTTCTCCCTGCTTCCGCCTTCTCTGCCCTCCCAAGCGGGCCAGATGGTTGGTTCTACCATAGGTCCGTCTTGTCTTACACTCTTCTCCCTGTTTGTGCCTTCTTTCCCGTCCCAAGCGGGCCAGATGGTTGGTTCTACCATAGGTCTGTCTTGTCTTACACTCTTCTCCCTGTTCTGCCTTCTTTCCCTCCCAAGGAGGCCAGATGGTTGGTTCTACCATAGGTCCGTCTTGTCTTCCTCTCTCATCCCTGCTTCTGCCTTGTCTCCCCTCCCAAGCGGGCCAGATGGTTGGTTCTACCATAGGTCTGTCTTGTCTTACACTCTTCTCCCTGTTTCTGCCTTCTCTCTCTTCCCAAGGGGCAAGATGGTTGGTTCTACCATAGGTCTGTCTTGTCTTACACTCTTCTCCCTGTTTCTGCCTTATCTCTCCTCCCAAACAGGCCAGATGGTTGGTTCTACCATAGGTCTGTCTTTTCTTACACTCTTCTGCCTGTTTCTGCCTTATCTCCTCCAAAGCTGGCCAGATGGTTGGTTCTACCATAGGTCCGTCTTGTCTTACACTCTTATCCCTGTTTCTGCCTTCTCTCCCTCCCAAGCAGGCCAGATGGTTGATTCTACCATAGGTCCGTCTTGTCTTACACTCTTCTGCCTGTTTCTGCCTTATCTCCTCCAAAGCGGGCCATATGGTTGGTTCTACCATTTTGCAAACCCTGGTGATGTTTCTTACACTAAATGTCTTGAACTACTAAATATGCATTTATTTTCATTCTTTTAGCTTGTTTAGTACATTGCAACCTTGAATACAGGTCTTTGGTCTCTTTAATACTGTAATTAAACCAGTTTGTACTTTTAGTGTACAGAGCATAACTCAAACAGTAATCACTGAAGTCTGAAGTACCAGTATAATGTAAATACATGTATGAATGCACTTCGTTACACATTTTCATGTAAATATTTTGACAAGCTCATGCATCATTGATCATTACTTGACACAGATTGTTCTTTATTTTGAACTCTCATTTGATTGGCTATAGAGGTATTCCCCATAGTGACATCATTTGACACTGGACTGGAGTGTCTTGTATCATTGGTTGACTAAATCAACTGACCATTGACCTATTTCTTAAGTTGGGAGAATTAAGCTTCAAAGCACATGTTCTGATGGGACATAATAAAGAAGAAATTGGTTAGGAGAAGTTAATTTGCATTGAAATTAAGATCTTCTTTAAACAGGAATACTTAAACAATTATTGCATATGATAATGCTATTTAGTTAAAGTATGATACTTTATGAGTTAGACAGTACAAACAAAAACAAAAATATTATAAATAATTTAATTACTATAAGATTGTGTCTCTTAAGATGGAAATGATATTTAACTGATTTATGTTGACATTGACTTGTAGTAATTAAGGTTAATTTAAATAAAACTAATTAAATAATTTAATTAAACAATTTTCATTCAGATTGCATTGATATTGAAAGCAAGTAGAAATTAATAATAGTTAAATCAGTTATATTATATCAGTTATAATTAAATCATATTGCATATGATAATGCTATTTAGTTAAAGTATGATACTTTATGAGTTAGACAGTACAAACAAAAACAAAAATATTATAAATAATTTAATTACTATAAGATTGTGTCTCTTAAGATGGAAATGATATTTAACTGATTTATGTTGACATTGACTTGTAGTAATTAAGGTTAATTTAAATAAAACTAATTAAATAATTTAATTAAACAATTTTCATTCAGATTGCATTGATATTGAAAGCAAGTAGAAATTAATAATAGTTAAATCAGTATTTTAATGTTAGTAAATAGAATTAATTAGAACAATTAGTATTAAGACTATGTGTTACATGATAGTTGTTTAAAATACATATTGTAGTTGTGTGCGGTCAAGTTCACATATCTGAACTTTTGCATTTGAATTGTTTTCTGAATTAAATATTCATTTTATTTTAGTTACTCGTTAATTGATAATTTCAAATTGATTGAGTTGATATCAATTAATGTGAAAGCAGTGTCACTTATTTTGACTTGTTGTTTAATTTGAACAATTTGGTAGCAGTTAATACCTTTGATTAACAATTGTGTTTTTTGTGTGTGTATTGATTTCTACATTTGCATACATTGTAGTAGATACTTGTTAAATTCAGTAAAGTTAAAATTTAGTGAAGCTTAGTACATTATTTAAGTGAACTTAGTGCATTATTTAAGTGAACTTAGTGCATTATTTAAGTGAACTAAGTGATTTATTTAAGTGAACTTAGTACATTATTTAAGTGAACTTGGTACATAATTTAAGTGAACTTAGTGCATTAGTTAAGTGAAACAAAGTGTATTAATTAAGTGAAACTTATTATTAAATTGAAGTTAGTGCATTAGTTAAATAAAACATAGTGCATTAATTAATTGAAATTAGTGCATTAATACAATAAAACTCAGTGCATTATTTAATAGATCTTAAGTGCATTAATTAAGTAAAACTCTTTGCATATCCTGAGTACATTGTGTATTGAAATAGATGATGAACTAATTATGATTTTTTTTTCAGATTTATGTTTGAATTCTCATTTAAATTTTATTTTAATTAATCTCAAAGGTTAAATGTTTTAATTATTTCAGTGAATGCACTGATAGTTTTAAGTGAGTTAGATTGATTAGATAGAAGTGTTTATGTGTATTTAAGCTGTTTGCAAGTAGAATTTGTTAATTTATGATCAACATTAATCTTTTAACTGTTTCAGACATTATGAACATTGAATGTGCCAGTGGTTCTAGATTGCCATACTCTGGTTACATTGAAGTTGAACGAGATACAACAGATGGTGTCCCAGATACTGGACAGCAACCAGCTTTATTTCTTATTTCACCTGATACAACATTTTCAGAAACAACACCAATTATCATCGGTACTAATATACTTTGCGAATTTCAGAAGCTGTGCCAGAATAAACATGGAAACCGATACCTACAGACGGCAAAATTAACATATCCTTGGTTTACTTCTTTCAGAACTTTAACACACCGAGACAGATGTCATCATATGACACACACTGACCAGTTGTTACACTTGACTGAGTTTAAACCAGTTTATTCAAGTGACACTTTCCCTCTATTTTTATGCCCCCTTCGAAGAAGAGGGGGTATATTGCTTTGCTCATGTCGGTCGGTCTGTCTGTCGGTCGGTCTGTCGGTCCGTCCTTCAGGTGGTTGTCAGATGATGACTCAAGAACGCTTTGGCCTATGATCATGAAACTTCATAGGTAGATTGATCATGACTCGCAGATGACCCCTATTGATTTGAGGTCACTAGGTCAAAGGTCAAGGTCACGGTGACCCGAAATAGTAAAATGGTTTCCGGATAACTCAAGAACGCATACGCCTAGGATCATGAAACTTCACTCTTCTGCCTGTTTCTGCCTTATCTCCTCCCAAGCGGGCCAGATGGTTGGTTCTACCATAGGTCCGTCTTGTCTTACAATCTTCTCCCTGCTTCCGCCTTCTCTGCCCTCCCAAACGGGCCAGATGGTTGGTTCTACCATAGGTCCGTCTTGTCTTACACTCTTCTCCTTGTTTCTGCCTTCTTTCCCGTCCCAAGCGGGCCAGATGGTTGGTTCTACCATAGGTCTGTCTTGTCTTACACTCTTCTCCCTGTTCTGCCTTCTTTCCCTCCCAAGCAGGCCAGATGGTTGGTTCTACCATAGGTCCGTCTTGTCTTCCTCTCTCATCCCTGCTTCTGCCTTGTCTCCCCTCCCAAGCGGGCCAGATGGTTGGTTCTACCATAGGTCTGTCTTGTCTTACACTCTTCTCCCTGTTTCTGCCTTCTCTCTCTTCCCAAGGGGCCAGATGGTTGGTTCTACCATAGGTCTGTCTTGTCTTACACTCTTCTCCCTGTTTCTGCCTTATCTCCTCCAAAGCGGGCCAGATGGTTGGTTCTACCATAGGTCTGTCTTGTCTTACACTTTTCTCCCTGTTTCTGCCTTCTCTCTCCTCCAAAGCGGGCCAGATGGTTGGTTCTACCCTAGGTCTGTCTTTTCTTACACTCTTCTGCCTGTTTCTGCCTTATCTCCTCCAAAGCGGGCCAGATGGTTGGTTCTACCATAGGTCCGTCTTGTCTTACACTCTTCTGCCTGTTTGTGTCTTATCTCCTCCAAAGCGGGCCAGATGGTTGGTTCTACCATAGGTCTGTCTTGTCTTACACTTTTCTCCCTGTTTCTGCCTTCTCTCTCCTCCCAAGCGGGCCAGATGGTTGGTTCTACCCTAGGTCTGTCTTTTCTTACACTCTTCTGCCTGTTTCTGCCTTATCTCCTCCAAAGCGGGCCAGATGGTTGGTTCTACCATAGGTCTGTCTTGTCTTACACTCTTCTCCCTGTTTCTGCCTTCTCTCTCCTCCCAAGCAGGCCAGATGGTTGGTTCTACCATAGGTTTTTTTTGTTTTACACTCTTCTCCCTGTTTCTGCCTTATCTCTCCTCCCAAGCAGGCCAGATGGTTGGTTCTACCATAGGTCCGTCTTGTCTTTCACTCTTCTGCCTGTTTCTGCCTTCTCTCCCTCCCAAGCAGGCCAGATGGTTGGTTCTACCATAGGTTCGTCTTGTCTTACACTCTTCTGCCTGTTTCTGCCTTATCTCTCCTCCAAAGCAGGCCAGATGGTTGGTTGTACCATAGGTCAGTCTTGTCTTACACTCTTCTCCCTGTTTTTGCCTTCTCTCCCTCCCAAGCAGGCCAGATGGTTGGTTCTACCATAGGTCCGTCATATCTTACACTCTTCTGCCTGTTTCTGCCTTATCTCTCCTCCAAAGCAGGTCAGATGGTTGGTTCTACCATAGGCCAGTCTTGTCTTACACTCTTCTCCCTGTTTCTGCCTTATTTCCCGTCCCAAACGGGCCAGATGGTTGGTTCTACCATAGGTCTGTCTTGTCTTACACTCTTCTCCCTGTTCTGCCTTCTCTCCCTCCCAAGCAGGCCAGATGGTTGGTTCTACCATAGGTCCGTCTTGTCTTCCTCTCTCATCCCTGTTTCTGCCTTATCTCTCCTCCCAAGCGGGCCAGATGGTTGGTTCTACCATAGGTCCGTCTTGTCTTGCAATCTTCTCCCTGCTTCCGTCTTCTCTAACCTCCCAAGCGGGCCAGATGGTTGGTTCTACCATAGGTCCGTCTTGTTTAACAATCTTCTCCCTGCTTCCGCCTTCTCTGCCCTCCCAAGCGGGCCAGATGGTTGGTTCTACCATAGGTCTGTCTTGTCTTACACTCTTCTCCCTGTTTCTGCCTTCTCTCCCTCCCAAGTGTGCCAGATGGTTGGTTCTACCATAGGTATGTCTTGTCTTCCTCTCTCATTCCTGTTTCTGCCTTCTCTCCTCCCAAGCGGGCCAGATGGTTGGTTCTACCATAGGTCTGTCTTGTCTTACGCTCTTCTCCCTGTTTCTGCCTTCTCTCCCTCCCAAGCAGGCTAGATGGTTGATTCTACCATAGGTCCGTCTTGTCGTACACTCTTCTGCCTGTTTCTGCCTTATCTCCTCCAAAGCGGGCCAGATGGTTGGTTCTACCATTTTGCAAACCCTGGTGATGTTTCTTACACTAAATGTCTTAAACTACTAAATATGCATTTATTTTCATTCTTTTAGCTTGTTTAGTACATTGCAACCTTGAATACAGGTCTTTGGTATCTTTAATACTGTAATTAAACCAGTTTGTACTTTTTAGTGTACAGAGCATAACTCAAACAATAATCACTGAAGACTGTAGTACCAGTATAATGTAAATACATGTATGAATGCACTTCGTTACACATTTTCATGTAAATATTTTGACAAGCTCATGCATCATTGATCTTTACTTGACACAGATTGTTCTTTATTTTGAACTCTCATTTGATTGGCTATAGAGGTATTCCCCATAGTGACATCATTTGACACTGGTCTGGAGTGTCTTGTATCATTGGTTGACTAAATCAACTGACCATTGACCTATTTCTTAAGTTGGGAGAATTAAGCTTCAAAGCACATGTTCTGATGGGACATAATAAAGAAGAAATTGGATAAGAGAAGTTAGTTTGCATTGAAATTAAATCTTTAGTTCTTCTTTAAACAGGAATACTTGAACAATTATTGCATATGATAATGCTATTTAGTTGAAGTATGATACTTTATGAGTTAGACAGTACAAACAAAAACAAAAATATTATAAATAATTTAATTACTATAAGATTGTGTCTCTTAAGATGGAAATGATATTTAACTGATTTATCTTGACATTGACTTGTAGTAATTAAGGTTAATTTAAATAAAACTAATTAAATAATTTAGTTAAACAATTTTCAGATTGCATTGATATTGAAAGCAAGTAGAAATTAATAATAGTTAAATCAGTATTTTAATGTTAGTAAATAGAATTAATTAGAACAATTAGTATTAAGACTATGTGTTACATGATAGTTGTTAAAAATACATATTGTAGTTGTGTGCGGTCAAGTTCACATATCTGAACTTTTGCATTTGAATTGTTTTCTGAATTAAATATTCATTTTATTTTAGTTACTCGTTAATTGATAATTTCAAATTGATTGAGTTGATATCAATTAATTTGAAAGCAGTGTCACTTATTTTGACTTGTTGTTTAATTTGAACAATTTGGTAGCAGTTAATACCTTTGATTAACAATTGTGTTTTTTGTGTGTGTATTGATTTCTACATTTGCATACATTGTAGTAGATACTTGTTAACTTCAGTAAAGTTAAAATTTAGTGAAGCTTAGTACATTATTTAAGTGAACTTAGTGCATTATTTAAGTGAACTTAGTGCATTATTTAAGTGAACTAAGTGATTTATTTAAGTGAACTTAGTACATTATTTAAGTGAACTTGGTACATAATTTAAGTGAACTTAGTGCATTAGTTAAGTGAAACAACGTGTATTAACTAAGTGAAACTTATTATTAAATTGAAGTTAGTGCATTAGTTAAATAAAACATAGTGCATTAATTAATTGAAATTAGTGCATTAATACAATAAAACTCAGTGCATTATTTAATAGAACTTAAGTGCATTAATTAAGTAAAACTCTTTGCATATCCTGAGTACATTGTGTATTGAAATAGATGATGAACTAATAATGATTTTTTTTCAGATTTATGTTTGAATTCTCATTTAAATTTTATTTTAATTAATCTCAAAGGTTAAATGTTTTAATTATTTCAGTGAATGCACTGATAGTTTTAAGTGAGTAAGATTAATTAGATAGAAGTGTTTATGTGTATTTAAGCTGTTTGCAAGTAGAATTTGTGAATTTATGATCAACATTAATCTTTTAACTGTTTCAGACATTATGAACATTGAATGTGCCAGTGGTTCTAGATTGCCATACTCTGGTTACATTGAAGTTGAACTAGATACAACAGATGGTGTCCAAGATACTGAACAGCAACCAGCTTTATTTCTTATTTCACCTGATACAACATTTTCAGAAACAACACCAATTATCATTGGTACTAATATACTTTGAGAATTTCAGAAGCTGTGCGAGAATAAACATGGAAACCGATACCTACAGACGGCAAAATAACACACTGAGACAGATGTCTCACACACTGACCAGTTGTAACACTTGACTGAGTTTAAACCAGTTTATTCAAGTGACACTTTCCCTCTATTTTTAAGATAGATTTATTGTGTTCTGGGCAGTCTTGAGTGTAAGCAGGCATATTTTAGAGCTGATCATTTGTTCATTGTTATATATTAAGTTAATATTACTAAATAAAGGTTAGGATTTATTGTATTAACAATAATGTGTATTTTATTTTGTATCTCACGTGATTTGATAATTGTGATGTTGCAAATATAAATAACAAGTCATAGTGTTGAAGCAGTGAGTCATCAGCAGATTGTAAAGCCCCATCAACATTTGGAATTTTTATGTCCCCCTTCGAAGAAGAGGGGGTATATTGCTTTGCTCATGTCGGTCTGTCGGTCCGTCCACCAGGTGGTTGTCAGATGATAACTCGAACGCTTGGGCATAGGATCATGAAACTTCATAGGTACATTGATCATGACTCGCAGATGACCCCTATTGATTTTGAGGTCACTAGGTCAAAGGTCAAGGTCACGGTGACCCGAAATAGTTAAATGGTTTCCGGATGATAACTCAAGAACGCATACGCCTATGATCATGAAACTTCATGGGTAGATTGATCATGACTCGCAGATGACCCCTATTGATTTTGAGGTCACAAGGTCAAAGGTCAAGGTCACGTTGACCCGAAATAGTAAATTGTTTTTCGGATGATAACTCAAGAACGCTTTTGCTTAGGATCATGACACTTCATAGGTACATTGATCGTGACTCGCAGATGACCCCTATTGATTTTCAGGTCACTAGGTCAAAGGTCAAGGTCACAGTGACAAAAAACGTATTTACACAATGGCTGCCACTACAACGGACAGCCCATATGGGGGGCATGCATGTTTTACAAACAACCCTTGTTGGTTTTGTTTTGGTATCTGTAAATTCTCGTATTCTGCAGTTTGCAAGTGCCTATATTCTGTGCATGTTTCATAACTGTGGCCATATTTTTGTTTGTACTTTAAAGAAGTGGTTGGAATCATGGGCCAGATGGTTGGGTTTACGTAACGGCTCCCTTTTCTAAACCTGTCATCCTTTCTTCCATCTCCACTAACCTCCTGGGCCGGATGGTTGGGTTTACCTAACGGCTGGCCTTTCTAAACCTCTCATCCTTGCATCCATCTCCACTAATCTCCTTGGCCGGATGGTTGGGTTTACCTAATGGCTCGCCTTTCTAAACCTCCTTGCTTCCATATCCACTAACTTCTTGGGCCGGATGGTTGGGTTTACCTAACGGCTCGCCTTTCTAAACCTCTCATCCTTGCATCCATCTCCACTAATCTCCTTGGCCGGATGGTTGGGTTTACCTAACGGCTCGCCTTTCTAAACCTCCTTACTTCCATCTCCACTAACTTCTTGGGCCGGATGGTTGGGTTTACCTAACGGCTCACTTTTCTAAACCTCTCATCCTTGCTTCCATCTCAACTAACCTGGGCCGGATGGTTGGGTTTACCTAACGGCTCGCCTTTTTAAACCTCTCATCATTGCTTCCATCTCCTTGAATCTCTTGGGCCGGATGGTTGGGTTTACCTAACAGCTCACCTTTCTAAACCTCTCATCCTTGCTTCCATCTCCACTTACCTCTTGGGCCGGATGGTTGGGTTTACCTAACGGCTCGCCTTTGTAAACCTCTCATCCTTGCATCCATCTCCACTAATCTCCTTGGCCGGATGGTTGGGTTTACCTAACGGCTCGCCTTTCTAAACCTCCTTGCTTCCATCTCCACTAACTTCTTGGGCCGAATGGTTGGGTTTACCTAACGGCTCACCTTTCTAAACCTCTCATCCTTGATTCCATCTCAACTAACCTGGGCCGGATGGTTGGGTTTACCTAACGGCTCGCCTTTTTAAACCTCTCATCCTTGCTTCCATCTCCTTAAATCTCCTTTAATCTCTTGGGCTGGATGGTTGGGTTTACCTTACGGCTCACCTTTCTAAACCTCTCATCCTTGCTCCATCTCAACTATCCTGGGCTGGATGGTTGGGTTTACCTAACGGCTCGCCTTTCTAAACCTCTCATTCTTGCATCCATCTCCACTAATCTCCTTGGCCGGATGGTTGGGTTTACCTAACGGCTCGCCTTTCTTAACCTCCTTGCTTCCATCTCCACTAACTTCTTGGGCCGGATGGTTGGGTTTACCTAACGGCTCACCTTTCTAAACCTCTCATCCTTGCTTCCATCTCCACTTACCTCTTGGGCCGGATGGTTGGGTTTACCTAACGGCTCGCCTTTCTAAACCTCTCATTCTTGCATCCATCTCCACTAATCTCCTTGGCCGGATGGTTGGGTTTACCTAACGGCTTGCCTTTCTAAACCTTCTTGCTTCCATCTCCACTAACTTCTTGGGCCGGATGGTTGGGTTTACCTAACGGCTCACCTTTCTAAACCTCTCATTCTTGCATCCATCTCCACTAATCTCCTTGGCCGGATGGTTGGGTTTACCTAACGGCTTGCCTTTCTAAACCTCCTTGCTTCCATCTCCACTAACTTCTTGGGCCGGATGGTTGGGTTTACCTAACGGCTCACCTTTCTAAACCTTTCATCCTTGCTTCCATCTCAACTAACCTGGGCCGGATGGTTGGGTTTACCTAATGGCTCGCCTTTCTAAACCTCTCATCCTTGCATCCATCTCCACTAATCTCCTTGGCCGGATGGTTGGGTTTACCTAACGGCTCGCCTTTCTAAACCTCCTTGCTTCCATCTCCACTAACTTCTTGGGCCAGATGGTTGGGTTTACCTAACGGCTCACCTTTCTAAACCTGTCATCCTCGCTCCATCTCAACTAACCTGGGCCGGATGGTTGGGTTTACCAAACGGCTCACCTTTCTAAACCTGTCATCCTTGCTCCATCTCAACTAACCTGGGCCGGATGGTTGGGTTTACCATAGGTCCGTCTTGTCTTCCTCTCTCATTCCTGTTTCTGCCTTCTCTCCTCCCAAGCGGGCCAGATGGTTGGTTCTACCATAGGTCTGTCTTGTCTTACACTCTTCTCCCTGTTTCTGCCTTCTCTCCCTCCCAAGCAGGCCAGATGGTTGATTCTACCATAGGTCCGTCTTGTCTTACACTTTTCTGCCTGTTTCTGCCTTATCTCCTCCAAAGGGGGCCAGATGGTTGGTTCTACCATTTTGCAAACCCTGGTGATGTTTCTTACACTAAATGTCTTAAACTACTAAATATGCATTTATTTTCATTCTTTTAGCTTGTTTAGTACATTGCAACCTTGAATACAGGTCTTTGGTATCTTTAATACTGTAATTAAACCAGTTTGTACTTTTAGTGTACAGAGCATAATTCAAACAGTAATCACTGAAGACTGAAGTACCAGTATAATGTAAATACATGTATGAATGCACTTCGTTACACATTTTCATGTAAATATTTTGACAAGCTCATGCATCATTGATCATTACTTGACACAGATTGTTCTTTATTTTGAACTCTCATTTGATTGGCTATAGAGGTATTCCCCATAGTGACATCATTTGACACTGGTCTGGAGTGTCTTGTATCATTGGTTGACTAAATCAACTGACCATTGACCTACCGTAATTACTCTAAGTTTTCGGACACTCTAAGTTTTCGGACACCCTCTTTTTTAGCCAAAATTATTATTTTTCGTGACTCTATATTTTCGGACATACGGATTTTCGTCCATAATTAATCACTCCAATGTTTTGGACAGTATATTTAAGAGCACTAGTTTACTAGATTTTTGCCCTGTTTTCGCTTATCTGGGACCCTTCGATCATGGAGTTTTACAACCGGTTTAACATAATAAAACCTGGCATAGAATGCCCTGAGGGCAATGGACCATTACAATTGCGTTATTGGGTAGATTACAATGTATACCCGTTAAATAAACGATGGTTTCACCCAACAGCGCTTGAAATTTTATAGTATTCAGGAAGCAGTATGGTTGTTTTTATGACGTTTTTTACAAACCATTTCAGGTAAGCGATTGTAAATAAGTGAAGTTGTACTTGATTTGCAGCAGGTAAAGGAGAGTACAACACAATAAAGTTATTGCACATTTATAATTGGTTTTATTTCATTACAATAATTGACAAACTACCATAACATGTATGTTTCAAAATTTTCGGACACTCGTAATTTTTAAATATTTTTCGTATCTAAATTTTCGGACACGAAAGAAAATAATTATTTTTAAGTGTCCGAAAACATAGAGTAATTACGGTATTTCTTAAGTTGGGAGAATTAAGCTTCAAAGCACATGTTCTGATGGGACATAATAAAGAAGAAATTGGATAAGAGAAGTTAGTTTGCATTGAAATTAAATCTTTAGTTCTTCTTTAAACAGGAATACTTGAACAATTATTGCATATGATAATGCTATTTAGTTGAAGTATGATACTTTATGAGTTAGACAGTACAAACAAAAACAAAAATATTATAAATAATTTAATTACTATAAGATTGTGTCTCTTAAGATGGAAATGATATTTAACTGATTTATCTTGACATTGACTTGTAGTAATTAAGGTTAATTTTAATAAAACTAATTAAATAATTTAATTAAACAATTTTCAGATTGCATTGATATTGAAAGCAAGTAGAAATTAATAATAGTTAAATCAGTATTTTAATGTTAGTAAATAGAATTAATTAGAACAATTAGTATTAAGACTATGTGTTACATGATAGTTGTTAAAAATACATATTGTAGTTGTGTGCGGTCAAGTTCACATATCTGAACTTTTGCATTTGAATTGTTTTCTGAATTAAATATTCATTTTATTTTAGTTACTCGTTAATTGATAATTTCAAATTGATTGAGTTGATATCAATTAATTTGAAAGCAGTGTCACTTATTTTGACTTGTTGTTTAATTTGAACAATTTGGTAGCAGTTAATACCTTTGATTAACAATTGTGTTTTTTGTGTGTGTATTGATTTCTACATTTGCATACATTGTAGTAGATACTTGTTAACTTCAGTAAAGTTAAAATTTAGTGAAGCTTAGTACATTATTTAAGTGAACTTAGTGCATTATTTAAGTGAACTTAGTGCATTATTTAAGTGAACTAAGTGATTTATTTAAGTGAACTTAGTACATTATTTAAGTGAACTTGGTACATAATTTAAGTGAACTTAGTGCATTAGTTAAGTGAAACAAAGTGTATTAACTAAGTGAAACTTATTATTAAATTGAAGTTAGTGCATTAGTTAAATAAAACATAGTGCATTAATTAATTGAAATTAGTGCATTAATACAATAAAACTCAGTGCATTATTTAATAGAACTTAAGTGCATTAATTAAGTAAAACTCTTTGCATATCCTGAGTACATTGTGTATTGATATAGATGATGAACTAATAATGATTTTTTTTCAGATTTATGTTTGAATTCTCATTTAAATTTTATTTTAATTAATCTCAAAGGTTAAATGTTTTAATTATTTCAGTGAATGCACTGATAGTTTTAAGTGAGTAAGATTAATTAGATAGAAGTGTTTATGTGTATTTAAGCTGTTTGCAAGTAGAATTTGTGAATTTATGATCAACATTAATCTTTTAACTGTTTCAGACATTATGAACATTGAATGTGCCAGTGGTTCTAGATTGCCATACTCTGGTTACATTGAAGTTGAACTAGATACAACAGATGGTGTCCAAGATACTGAACAGCAACCAGCTTTATTTCTTATTTCACCTGATACAACATTTTTTTAGAAACAACACCAATTATCATTGGTACTAATATACTTTGAGAATTTCAGAAGCTGTGCGAGAATAAACATGGAAACCGATACCTACAGACAGCAAAATAACACACTGAGACAGATGTCTCACACACTGACCAGTTGTAACACTTGACTGAGTTTAAACCAGTTTATTCAAGTGACACTTTCCCTCTATTTTTAAGATAGATTTATTGTGTTCTGGGAAGTCTTGAGTGTAAGCAGGCATATTTTAGAGCTGATCATTTGTTCATTGTTATATATTAAGTTAATATTACTAAATAAAGGTTAGGATTTATTGTATTAACAATAATGTGTATTTTACTTTGTATCTCACGTGATTTGATAATTGTGATGTTGCAAATATAAATAACAAGTCATAGTGTTGAAGCAGTGAGTCATCAGCAGATTGTAAAGCCCCATCAACATTTGGAATTTTTATGTCCCCCTTCGAAGAAGAGGGGGTATATTGCTTTGCTCATGTCGGTCTGTCGGTCGGTCCGTCCACCAGGTGGTTGTCAGATGATAACTCTAACGCTTGGGCATAGGATCATGAAACTTCATAGGTACATTGATCATGACTCGCAGATGACCCCTATTGATTTTGAGGTCACTAGGTCAAAGGTCAAGGTAACGGTGACCCGAAATAGTTAAATGGTTTCCGGATGATAACTCAAGAACGCATACGCCTATGATCATGAAACTTCATGGGTAGATTGATCATGACTCGCAGATGACCCCTATTGATTTTGAGGTCATTAGGTCAAAGGTCAAGGTCACGGTGACCCGAAATAGTAAAATGGTTTCCGGATGATAACTAAAGAACGCATACGCCTAGGATCATGAAACTTCATGGGTAGATTGATCATGACTCGCAGATGACCCCTATTGATTTTGAGGTCACTAGGTCAAAGGTCAAGGTCATGGTGACCCGAAATAGTAAAATTGTTTTCGGTTGATAACTCAAGAACGCATACGCCTAGGATCATGAATCTTCATAGGTAGATTGATCATGACTCGCAGATGACCCCTATTGATTTTCAGGTCACTAGGTCAAAGGTCAAGGTCACAGTGACAAAAAACTTATTTACACAATGGCTCCCACTACAACGGACAGCCCATATGGGGGGCATGCATGTTTTACAAACAGCCCTTGTTGGTTTTGTTTTGGTATCTGTAAATTGTCGTATTCTGCAGTTTGCAAGTGCCTATATTCTGTGCATGTTTCATAACTCTGTAGCCATATTTTTGTTTGTACTTTAAAGAAGTGGTTGGAATCATGGGCCAGATGGTTGGGTTTACGTAACGGCTCCCTTTTCTAAACCTGTCATCCTTTCTTCCATCTCCAATAACCTCCTGGGCCGGATGGTTGGGTTTACCTAACGGCTGGCCTTTCTAAACCTCTCATCCTTGCATCCATCTCCACTAATCTCCTTGGCCGGATGGTTGGGTTTACCTAACGGCTTGCCTTTCTTAACCTCCTTGCTTCCATTTCCACTAACTTCTTGGGCCGGATGGTTGGGTTTACCTAACGGCTCACCTTTCTAAACCTGTCATCATTGCTCCATCTCAACTAACCTGGGCCGGATGGTTGGGTTTACCTAACGGCTCGCCTTTCTAAACCTCTCATTCTTGCATCCATCTCCACTAATCTCCTTGGCCGGATGGTTGGGTTTACCTAACGGCTTGCCTTTCTAAACCTCCTTGCTTCCATCTCCACTAACTTCTTGGGCCGGATGGTTGGGTTTACCTAACGGCTCACTTTTCTAAACCTCTCATCCTTGCTTCCAATCTAACAAACCTGGGCCGGATGGTTGGGTTTACCTAACAGCTCGCCTTTCTAAACCTCTCATCCTTGCATCCATCTCCACTAATCTCCTTGGCCGGATGGTTGGGTTTACCTAACGGCTTGTCTTTCTACACCTCCTTGCTTCCATCTCCACTAACTTCTTGGGCCAGATGGTTGGGTTTACCTAACGGCTTGCCTTTCTAAACCTCTCATCCTTGCTTCCAATCTAACAAACCTGGGCCGGATGGTTGGGTTTACCTAACTGCTCGCCTTTCTAAACCTCTCATTCTTGCATCCATCTCCACTAATCTCCTTGCCCGGATGGTTGGGTTTACCTAACGGCTCGCCTTTCTAAACCTCCTTGCTTCCATCTCCACTAACTTCTTGGGCCGGATGGTTGGGTTTACCTAACGGCTCGCCTTTCTAAACCTCTCATTCTTGCATCCATCTCCACTAATCTCCTTGGCCGGATGGTTGGGTTTACCTAACGGCTTGCCTTTTTAAACCTCCTTGCTTCCATCTCCACTAACTTCTTGGGCCGGATGGTTGGGTTTACCTAACGGCTCACCTTTCTAAACCTCTCATCCTTGCTTCCAATCTAACAAACCTGGGCCGGATGGTTGGGTTTACCTAACGGCTCGCCTTTCTAAACCTCTCATCCTTGCATCCATCTCCACTAATCTCCTTGGCCGGATGGTTGGGTTTACCTAACGGCTCGCCTTTCTAAACCTCATTGCTTCCATCTCCACTAACTTCTTGGGCCGGATGGTTGGGTTTACCTAACGGCTCACCTTTCTAAACTTGTAATCCTTGCTCCATCTCAACTAACCTGGGCCGGATGGTTGGGTTTACCTAACGGCTCGCCTTTCTAAACCTCTCATTCTTGCATCCATCTCCACTAATCTCCTTGGCCGGATGGTTGGGTTTACCTAACGGCTTGCCTTTTTAAACCTCCTTGCTTCCATCTCCACTAACTTCTTGGGCCGGATGGTTGGGTTTACCTAACAGCTCACCTTTCTAAACTTGTCATCCTTGCTCCATCTCAACTAACCTGGGCCGGATGGTTGGGTTTACCTAACGGCTCGCCTTTCTAAACCTCTCATTCTTGCATCCATCTCCACTAATCTCCTTGGCCGGATGGTTGGGTTTACCTAACGGTTTGCCTTTTTAAACCTCCTTGCTTCCATCTCCACTAACTTCTTGGGCCGGATGGTTGGGTTTACCTAACAGCTCACCTTTCTAAACCTCTCATCCTTGCTTACAATCTAACAAACCTGGGCCGGATGGTTGGGTTTACCTAACGGCTCGCCTTTATAAACCTCTCATCCTTGCATCCATCTCCACTAATGTCCTTGGCCGGATGGTTGGGTTTACCTAACGGCTCGCCTTTCTAAACCTCCTTGCTTCCATCTCCACTAACTTCTTGGGCCGGATTGTTGGGTTTACCTAACGGCTCGCCTTTCTAAACCTCTCATTCTTGCATCCATCTCCACTAATCTCCTTGGCCGGATGGTTGGGTTTACCTAACGGCTTGCCTTTCTAAACCTCCTTGCTTCCATCTCCACTAACTTCTTGGGCCGGATGGTTGGGTTTACCTAACGGCTCACCTTTCTAAACCTCTCATCCTTGCTTTCAATCTAACAAACCTGGGCCGGATGGTTGGGTTTACCTAACGGCTCGCCTTTCTAAACCTCTCATCCTTGCATCCATCTCCACTAATCTCCTTGGCCGGATGGTTGGGTTTACCTAACGGCTCGCCTTTCTAAACCTCTCATTCTTGCATCCATCTCCACTAATGTCCTTGGCCGGATGGTTGGGTTTACCTAACGGCTTGCCTTTCTAAACCTAATTTGCTTCCATCTCCACTAACTTGTTGGGCCGGATGGTTGGGTTTACCTAACGGCTCACCTTTCTAAACCTCTCATCCTTGCTTCCATCTCAACTAACCTGGGCTGGATGGTTGTGTTTACCTAACGGCTCGCCTTTCTAAACCTGTCATCCTTGCATCCATCTCTTCTAATCTCCTTGGCCGGATGGTTGGGTTTACCTAACGGCTTGCCTTTCTAAACCTCCTTGCTTCCATCTCCACTAACTTCTTGGGCCGGATGGTTGGGTTTACCTAACGGCTCACCTTTCTAAACCTCTCATCCTTGCTTCCATCGCTACTAACCTGGGCTGGATGGTTGTGTTTACCTAATGGCTCGCCTTTTTAAACCTGTCATCCTTGCATCCATCTCCACTAATCTCCTTGGCCGGATGGTTGGGTTTACGGAACGGCTCGCCTTTCTAAACCTCCTTGCTTCCATCTCCACTAACTTCTTGGGCCAGATGGTTGGGTTTACCTAACAGCTCACCTTTGTAAACCTCTCATCCTTGCTTCCAATCTAACAAACCTGGGCCGGATGGTTGGGTTTACCTAACAGCTCGCCTTTCTAAACCTCTCATTTTTGCATCCATCTCCACTAATCTCCTTGGCCGGATGGTTGGGTTTACCTAACGGCTCGCCTTTCTAAACCTCCTTGCTTCCATCTCCACTAACTTCTTGGGCCGGATGGTTGGGTTTACCTAACAGCTCCTTTCTAAACCTCTCATTCTTGCATCCATCTCCACTAATCTCCTAAGCCGGATGGTTGGGTTTACCTAACGGCTCGCCTTTCTAAACCTCTCATCCTTGCATCCATCTCCACTAATCTCCTTGGCCGGATGGTTGGGTTTACCTAACGGCTCGCCTTTCTAAACCTCCTTGCTTCCATCTCCACTAACTTGTTGGGCCGGATGGTTGGGTTTACCTAACGGCTCACCTTTCTTAACCTCTCATCCTTGCTTCCAATCTAACAAACCTGGGCCGGATGGTTGGGTTTACCTAACGGCTCACCTTTCTTAACCTCTCATCCTTGCTTCCAATCTAACAAACCTGGGACGGATGGTTGGGTTTACCTAACAGCTCGCCTTTCTAAACCTCTCATTCTTGCATCCATCTCCACTAATATCCTTGGCCGGAGGGTTGGGTTTACCTAACGGCTCGCCTTTCTAAACCTCCTTGCTTCCATCTCCACTAACTTTTTGGGTCGGATGGTTCGGTTTACCTAATGGCTCACCTTTCTAAACCTCTCATCCTTGCTTCCATCTCCACTTACCTTTTGGGCCGGATGGTTGGGTTTACCTAACGGCTCGCCTTTCTAAACCTCTCATTCTTGCATCCATCTCCACTAATCTCCTTGGCCGGATGTTTGGGTTTACCTAACGGCTCGCCTTTCTAAACCTCCTTGCTTCCATCTCCACTAACTTTTTGGGCCGGATGGTTGGGTTTACCTAACGGCTCGCCTTTCTAAACCTCATCCTTGCATCCATCTCCACTAATCTCCTTGGCCGGATGGTTGGGTTTACCTAACGGCTTGCCTTTCTAAACCTTCTTGCTTCCATCTCCACTAACTTCTTGGGCCGGATGGTTGGGTTTACCTAACGGCTCACCTTTCTAAACCTCTCATCCTTGCTTCCATCTCAACTAACCTGGGCCGGATGGTTGGGTTTACCTAATGGCTAGCCTTTCTAAACCTCTCATCCTTGCATCCATCTCCACTAATATCCTTGGCCGGAGGGTTGGGTTTACCTAACGGCTCGCCTTTCTAAACCTCCTTGCTTCCATCTCCACTAACTTCTTGGGCCGGATGGTTGGATTTACCTAACGGCTCACCTTTCTAAACCTCTCATCCTTGCTTCCATCTCCACTAACCTCTTGGGCTGGATGGTTGGGTTTACCTATAGGTTTGCCTTTCTAAACCTCTCATCCTTGCATCCATCTCCACTAATCTCCTTGGCTGGATGGTTGGGTTTACCTAACGGCTCGCCTTTCTAAACCTCCTTGCTTCCATCTCCACAAACTTCTTGGGCCGGATGGTTGGGTTTACCTAACCGCTCACCTTTCTAAACCTCTCATCCTTGCTCCATCTCAACTAACCTGGGCCGGATGGTTGGGTTTACCTAACGGCTCGCCTTTCTAAACCTCTCATTCTTGCATCCATCTCCACTAATCTCCTTGGCCGGATGGTTGGGTTTACCTAACGGCTCACCTTTCTTAACCTCTCATCCTTGCTTCCATCTCCACTAACCTCTTGGGGCCGGATGGTTGGGTTTACCTAACGGCTCGCCTTTCTAAACCTCTCATCCTTGCATCCATCTCCACTAACTTCTTGGGCCGGATGGTTGGGTTTACCTAACGGCTCACCTTTCTAAACCTCTCATCCTTGCTTCCATCTCAACTAACCTGGGCCGGATGGTTGGGTTTACCTAACGGCTTGCCTTTTTAAACCTCTCATCCTTGCTTCCATCTCCTTTAATCTCTTGGGCCGGATGGTTGGGTTTACCTAACGGCTCACCTTTCTAAACCTCTCATCCTTGCTTCCATCTCCACTAACCTCCTGGGCCGGATGGTTGGGTTTACCTAACGGCTCGCCTCTCATCTTTGCTTTCATCTTCACTAACCTCCTTCAACTTCAACACCCATAATCCTAGGGGCTAAGGTTAAGGTCACACTTTGAGGTCAAAGGGCGATTTGTCCAGAAAACTTTTGTGTCCAGAAGCAGGGGATATCAATTTAACAAATTTGCTTGTTTAAATTTATGTTCAAACCCAAAAAAGGTCGCTTGTGTGCATTTTTGTACTTTTTTTGTAAAGACTTTGTGAAAAAGTTAATAAAATTGACAGAAATAATTGTAAACAATATTGCTGTTAATGAGAATATCCTTATAGTGTAAGTAAACACACCTTTCCATATGGAGAGGAAATCCAGGTTCAAATCCTGGTAGGGATCCCATATAAGCAGCAAATGGCCAAACAATAAGCATGTCGTATGGCTAAAATCTTAAGTGTCACAAGTTAAAAATCAAAATAGTAACAAAATGACAGGGACTGTCAACCACAAACGACGAAAAAAGCAAAGTTTTAAAACGGTATGTTTTACAATAATTAGTTGAAAATTGATCATTTTTTTTTATTGATTGATAAATTGATTTGTCACAAACCAAAACTGTCTCACAACAAAACGGTCTTCAAACAAAACTATCACAGACCAAAATGGTCTTACAACGGCTTCCCGGTCTTCAAACAAAACGGTTACATATTTACAAGTTTGGACAAATCCACCAATCATTTAAGAAGGTCTAACTTCCACACAAAAAACTTGATGTATATTCAAAAGGGCCATAATTCATAGCAAAATGTTGCAGCTACTATTCCTTCCTTTATGATCACCAACATAAAGGCCATTCATCTGTGAAAGTTTGAGCGAATAGCACCAAGCAGTTAAAGAGGAGTTGAGTACCTATATTGGGACTATATATTCTAAACAAGACAAAAAGACAAAGTGCCATAATACAACCAAAACTGATCAGAGCCCAAAATCCATCAGAACAATCATCTAAATATTCAGGTTATTTAGCTGTGAAAGATTGAGCTAAATAGGCCAAGTAGTTAAAGGAGCTGAAAACACACAATTTTGGGACTACATGTATATATTGATTAGTGGAAAACAGACAAAGTGCAATAATTCTGCCCTAACTTGTCACAGCCGGAATTCCTTTCATTACGATTATCTGCACTTTAAGGACAGGCAACTGTGAAAGTTTGAATGAAATCCACCCAGTAGTTAAAGAGGAATTGAAAACACAAATTTAGTAGCAATACTTTAAGACTTAAGCGTGACAAGAAAATCCCTAATACGGACAGAAAGAGTCAGACAAAGGCATATCTATATGCCCACACCCCAAAATTTTCAAAATGGGGGCATAAATTGCATTGTTTTTTTTTGTTTTTTTTATTTAAATTTAAATTGCATTAAATATTTAAAGCGCAGAATTGTCTCACTTTGTTTAGTGAGATTTTTAAAACAAACATATATTGAGATGTGTGTATAAAAACATGTAAATGAAAAAAATGAAGCAGAGTGTGTTTTTGTTGTTTATATAAAAAACTCATTTGGTATGTGAAAAACTGATACATGCAATGCCAATGCTCAAAAAAACATGCTTAAAACACACACTTTTTGAGAAGGGTATATACAAATAAAATTTATGTCTGAATAAATTTTCTAACAGGATATTTGAATATGTTCACAGGCTATTTAATTTTTGCAATCTGTTGTATAGGAGAATGTTATCGAAAGCAAAAATAGGGAGATCCGTTAATGAGTGTTATGCATATGATGATTTTAAGAAAAGTATATGAATAACCATTATTGCTATAAGTTACTATGTATACAAATCAGTTGAGTTTTTCTTATTGACATAATATTTTCATTATAATTACACAATGCAACAATAAGTGTTCTTCTTTTAGTTAGAACTACCAAATTATTGCAAGTGCAATTTTTTATGTTCAATAAAGAAAATATTTTATGTTAGTGTGATTGTTCATAATGTGTAGCCCAGATCCAATGCATTTGTAAAAATGCGACATCATTCTTACAATAATCATGTTCATGTGGCATGTTTCTGTTTTCGATTTTCATTGCAATTGTCATATCTTAAAAAATCCCTTAGACTCATTCACACTCTGCAATAGAAAGGCAGATAAGGCCTCTGGTCAGTGACCTCTTGGCAGCCACAAGTCCAGGGAATGTGTTGATACATAATGTAAACAGGTAACTCCGTCTTCTTGCATGAAGAAATGTATGTCAATTGACTTTCGGAAGCCATAGGGGAAATGCTGCTTGCTCCAGATATTAAGGACAGCAACCAGACATGTTTGTCAGAACAGTTCCATCTGAATTGTAAATTGTAATGTGTTAAATATTTATCAAGGCATGCAATATGCATCATAACATTATACAACTCGTTCTAAAGAGCCGTATGTTTTTAGGTCATCTATTTTTTGAAAAAAAATTATGAGCTATTGTCATCACCTTGGCGTCGGCGTCTGCGTCGGCGTCTGCGTTGGCGTCCGGTTAAGTTTTGCGTTTAGGTCCACTTTTCTCAGAAAGTATCAATGCTATTGCATTCAAACTTGGTACACTTACTTACTATCATGAGAGGACTAGGCAGGCAAAGTTAGATAACTCTGGCGTGCATTTTGACATAATTATGTGCCCTTTTTATACTTTGAAAATTGAAAATGTTGGTTAAGTTTTGTGTTTAGGTTCACTTTTCTCAGAAAGTATCAATGCTATTGCATTCAAACTTGGTACACTTACTTACTATCATGAGGGGACTAGGCAGACAAAGTTAGATAACTCTGGCGTGCATTTTGACATAATTATGTGCCCTTTTTATACTTAGAAAATTGAAAATTTTGGTTAAGTTTTGTGTTTAGGTCCATTTTATTCCGTAAGTATCAAAGTTATTGCTTTCATACTTGCATCACTTACAAACTATCATAAGGGGACTGTGCAGGCAAAGTAATGTAACTCTGACTGGCATTTTGACAGAATTATGTGCACTTTTTATACTTAGAAAATTGAAAATTTGTTTAAGTTTTGTGTTTAGGTCCACATTATTCCTACAGTATCAAAGCTATTGCTTTCATACTTGCAACACTTATAAACTATCATAAGGGGACTGTGCAGGCAAAGTTATGTAACTCTGACTGGCATTTGGATGGAATTATGGGCCCTTTATACTTAGAAAATTGAAAATTTGGTTAAGTTTTGTGTTTTGGTCCACTTTACCCCTAAAGTATCATAGATATTGCTTTCATACTTGGAACACTTGCAAACTATCATAAGGGTACAGTAAAAGGACAAGTTGCATAACTCTGGTTGTCATTTTTACGGAATTATGGCCCTTTTTTGACTTCTTAACTTTGAATATATGGTTAAATTTTGTGTTTCAATTCACTTTACTTCTTAACTATCAAGGCTATTGCTTTCAAACTTCAAATACTTTCATGCTATCATGAGGTTACTGTACCTGGCAAGTTGAATTTTACCTTGACCTTTGAATGACCTTGCCCTTGTCAAATAAAAACGCACTTTTTACCAAAACACACATTTAGCGCACTTAAAAGTGCGTTAATTGTGTGTTTTTTGTTAATATGTGCGTTTTCAGTGTTCAAAAGTGCATTTAAGTGCGCTTTTTGTGCGTTTTTACTTTTCAAGTGCGTTATTTTAGTGAAAAAGTGCGTTTTTTGTGTGTTTTCTTCATCTGTAAGTGCGCTTTTGAGTGAAGATGTGAGCAAAATGTGTGTTTTTTATCTAAGAAGTGCGTCTTTTATTTAGGAAGTGCGTTTTTTGTGTGTTTTCTTCATCTGTAAGTGCGCTTTTGAGTGTAGATGTGAGCAAAATGTGTGTTTTTTTTTCTAAGAAGTGCGTCTTTTATTTAGGAAGTGCGTCTTTTATCTTAGAAGTGTGTTTTAAGGTTTACAGATGTGGGTTTTTTCTCACAAAATTGCGTTTTTCTATTTTGATGTGCGTCTTTTTTAAGCATAAGTTAGTCTTTTATTTCATAAGTGTGTTTTTATCATATGATCTGTTTTAAAAGGATGTATCTAAAAAGACACATGTTTAACACACTTCTTAAAAAGTGTGTCTTTAACAACTGTTTAGCAAATGTTGTACAGAAATTGAACAAGAAACAAAATTGTTGCAGGCTCTAACAATTTATTTACATCAAATGATTAAACATAGACATATATCTCAGTAACCTGTAATAATATACGGGGCAGTTTGAATAATTACTGGTTGTCCATATTAACCTGTTTAATGTTTACATACTTTATCATACAATTTCAATGCATACCCTATTGCTTACGTTTTAATCTCAAACATTTCTAAAAATCTCCACCTAAATCAGACTGTGTGTAACTAATTAAAAATATTGAAAGTGTCAAAAGACTATTATGTGGGCTTGATAGTATCAATTATATTTCCTCAACATAAATAAGTATTTGAACTTTCTTATACTGATATTTATACCCTAATACAATTAATGTCTACCACATTGACCATAAACATACATTTTAAAAGGCAATTAAAATAATATTAATACTATTAATATTATTTGCTAAAACCATTCAGCATGTTATATTTAAATATTTACAATTAAATATAATGTGTTAAGGGTGCTGTGTATTATTCAATAAATATTTTGGTGTTGAAATGACTGCCTTATCAGTATTTCTCAAATTATGCAATTTTTGGCTTAGACACAGCATGGTATCAGATAAGAGAATAGCCAGTCCCTATCAGTCCTCCATCTAAGCCTAACTAAGGGGTGTTGATATACTTTTGATTTGTTCAGGCACCATCTATTTGAGAACACAGATAGGAAGTTATTTTTTGAAAACAAGCAGCATCAGCAACTGACTTTAAGCTAGAATTAAGACTTATTATTCTAGTGTAAAATGTCTTGAAATACTTTCAGCATGAAGTATTGTGTGATGAAAAAAATGTGTATTTACTACAATGTGTAAATCAACAATAAAGGAGATTAAAAGTGGGTGGTTAAAGACATATAAAGTGATATGGTCTAGTTCAACAACTGCCTGTATTTTTGGAATACTGAAGAACAGTCTGTTGTAACAGGTTCGTATTTTCAATTCTGCATCCCTTTTTTATTTAGTTTATTGAATTAATTATGATTATTATCATATTTATGTATTGTCACTGGGAAATGTAAATGGATGAGTAAATGTAATGCAATTTTAAAGAAAAACAACACCATTTGAATTATTATGGCTGTATTTTATGGTTATTGTCATCTTAAAGTTATTAATACCTATTTTTGGTCATTAATGAACAGATTTTTCCCCCATATTAAATGAGAACTTTTAAATTTAAAGGTTAAACCCCATGGAAAGAATGTGCATCATCGCATCGCCTGCCAAAAAAGGGAGCAAAAGAGAGACTACCTGATGTATGGACTTGAATACCAGGTTTTACCCTGCACAAGCTGGCCGACATGAGGAGAACAGGAGTGGGAAAACCGCGCCCTCTCCTTGACCAAGAAAAGCTGGATTTGTTTAGAGGTAAAACTATACAGGGTACTGGTTATTGCATTTTGAAAGGTGTCACACTTCCGACCAGTCCACACAGCAAAATGAGACCACGTATCGTACATTTTCGAACAGTATTTTCTATCAAACGTATTTATTTATGAAAATCGTTAAGTCACATGTGATCAGGGGATTAAAATTGCAAAATAAACAACCAAAAACAACAAGCAAACAAACTAGTTTTGATTTAAATTTATAATTTTTATAGCAACAAGATTACCATAACAGCAATATTCAACACTTACATTATAAAATATCTTTCAGGACCTGATCAAATGAGATCATGCACGAGACGCATCGCGCAAAAGCCATGACAGTATAATAGTTGCAAAGAAGTTTGACCGGCTGGTGGCAGACTTGGAGAGAAAGATGAGAGCTGCACTCTGCTGCCTCAAAGAAATGCTGAAAGACCTTGATTGATATGCATCTTTCTTATGTATATAGCTGTTCGTGTATATATAGTACATGTTATTATAGTATGCTATTATTTTTTGTTTATTTATAATCAAATTATGTTTATATTTATTTCATCAAATTGCCATTGATATTTAATTACTCATGTATGTTAAAAAATGTTGGTGTACATTAAAGTATAAAATTGAATTATCTTGTAATTATTAAAATACACAAATGTATATGTTTATAGAATTATTGGTTTTTATTGCATATCTGAATTAAAAAAAACTTTTAACAGCATATAATTGAATCAACTGTTAAGGCAAAAGATGCACCTTTAACGCACATGTGTGCTTTTTGTGAGTGCGTTTTTTGCTGCCATTCATGTGCGTAAATTGTGCGTTTTGTGTGGGTTATAACTGCGCTTAACGTGCGTAAAATGTGCACTTTTTGTGAGTTAAATGTGCGCTTTTTTATTTAAAAAGCGCACATTTAACGCACATAAAAGCGCACATTTAACACACATGTGCGCTTTTATGTGGGTTATAACTGCGCTTTTCGTGAGTTAAATGTGCGCTTTTTAAATAAAAAAGCGCACATTTAACTCACAAAAAGCGCACATTTAACGCACATAAAAGCGCACATTTAACACACATGTGCGCTTTTATGTGGGTTATAACTGCGCTTTTCGTGAGTTAAATGTGCGCTTTTTAAATAAAAAAGCGCACATTTAACTCACAAAAAGCGCACATTTAACGCACTTAAAAGCGCACATTTTACACACATAAATGGCAGTCAAAAACGCACTTATAAAAAGCGCACGTTTAACGCACATTTAACGCACATAAAAGCGCACTTTAACACACATGTGCGCTTTTATGTGGGTTATAACTGCGCTTTTTGTGAGTTAAATGTGCGCTTTTTAAATAAAAAAGCGCACATTTAACTCACAAAAAGCGCACATTTAACGCACTTAAAAGCGCACATTTTACACACATAAATGGTAGTCAAAAACACACTTATATAAAAAGCGCACGTTTAACGCACATTTAACGCACATAAAAGCGCACATTGAACACACTTATAAAAAGCACACGTTTAACGCACATAAAGCGCACATTTATCCACAAAAAGCGCACATTTTCTTGTTTGTTTGTTTTTGTTCAAAACTCACTCGGTATGAAAAAGCGCACAAAAAACGCAGTGCCAATACCGCCACGTTTAACGCACGCAAAACGTTCGTAAAACGTACATTTCACACACTTTTTTGAGAAGGGTGACTCTCAAGGTCAAATTATTAAATTTTGCTTAAATTTCCATAACTTCTTTATTTATGATTAGATTTGATTGATACTTTGACCAAACTACTCTTACCTGACATACCACAATAGACTCCACCCAAACCATCCCCCGTGCCCTCCCCCCCCTCCCACCCCCCGAATCCCCCCCCCTATTTTTGTTTTTAGTTTTTAACATCATCTCACAAATGACCACCACACCCTCACACTATACCCCCCACAATATTTTTTTTGGAAACGGTTAAAAAACACAAATATTTATTTTTATTATTTTATGTTTGAAATACCGTCCAACCATCGCACCCAAGAATCCCCCCCACCCCACCCGAATCCCCCCCCTTTTTTTTTAAGATCATCTCACAAATGACCACCACACCCTCACACTATACCCCCCCCACCCCCACTCCACCCCCCCCAAATTTCATTTTTTCATGAAACGGTTAAAAACACAAATATTTATTTTTATTATATTATGTTTGAAATACCGTCCAACCATCGCACCCAAGAACTCCCCCCCCCCCCACTCACCCCCCCCCGCCCCCGATTTTTTTTTCCGCATTTTTGGAAAATAATGTAATAAATGTCCACACCCCCACACTATACACCCCTCTTCACTCCACCCCTCCCTCCTTTGTGATTGAAAATGAGAGTCCCTTCACCTTTAAAAAGAAAATAGATGAGCGGTCTGCACCCGCAAGGCGGTGCTCTTGTTACATACTGAAATTGTTCAAATTCACTGTCTCTTACCACCGGATAATCCTTTATTACACTTTTTAATGAATGCAAACACTTTTATTTGTATACTTTTTTTTGTCTTAAAACGGCACCAAAATACAAACCATCACATCAGAAGAAATAATCACATTTACTTTCAATTTAGCTCGGGCATCCCTATTATGCACTAAAAATAACAATTCCTTTGGGGGATTTTCAAGAAAGAAAGAAAAACAAAATTCTTGTTGTGGAACTACACATAAAAACAAGTATTGTTGATGGATGCTCCCCTTCTATGAGAAACTGTAACCAAAGTGTGACCTTGAGAAAATCGATTATTAGCCTTGACCACAGTGACCTCAAGCCTCATCAACAGGTAGACATCCATGCAAAATACCTTCATGCCAAATATGTAAGAGATCGGCAAAATATTGAAGGCGCTATGATAAACTGTAACAAAAGTGTGATGGAAGGAAGGACAAACTGGCAACTACATGCTACCCAAAATTTTTCGGGGAGCATAAAAACTGTAAAGTTTGGCAACTCAGTGTCAAATACTTTTGAAGCTATGAAGAGAAAACATTTACTGAAGGACGGACAGGCGGACAAGGGAAAGTCTATTTCCACTCCATAGACTGCTGGCAAAAATGAAAATGATGTCAAAAAGATGTTTAATGAAAAGAGGTAAGTTTATTGTTAAATGTGTTTCAACGTATTCTGCAAACGATAGGTCCATGGCACTTGTTCTGCATGTAGATATGAAAGAATGTTTAGTCAAACTATGCGCCTATGTATCAGTAAAGGCTATTGATAATTGACTACCACCAATAACAAAAAAGACAGCATTTGGCTATTTGCATTAGTGACAGTAAATAAAAAAATAAGTTAGGTTAAAATCAACATTATTTACAATTTGATATTATTTATTTCAAAATTCTTAAAAAACAACATATTTTGAATATTGTTTATTTTTAGCCGGATTTTTTTCGAAAAAATCTCGGCTTATAGATTGATGTTGTCGGGCGGGCGGGGGGGCGGGCGGGCGGGCGGGGTGGCGGCGTGCTCGAAAATGTTAAAGTTCTTATTTCATGGTATAACTTTGGTATGCTTGGACCTAGAGTCTTCAAACTTGACATGAAGGTTGGCCAGGATTAACAGATGACCACTGGTCATTTCAAGGTCATTCATTTGAAGGTCAAGGTCACTGTGACCTTCAATATAAAAAATGTTAAAGTTGTTATAACTTTGGTATGCTTGGACCTAGAGTCTTGAAACTTGACATGAAGGTTGGCCATAACTAGTTAGTAACCACTGGTCATTTCAAGGTCATTCATTTGAAGGTCAAGGTCACTGTGACCTTGAATGTAAAAATGTTAAAGTTCTTATTTCATGGTATAACTTTGGTATGCTTGGACCTAGAGTCTTCAAACTTGACATGAAGGTTGGCCAGGATTAACAGATGACCACTGGTCATTTCAAGGTCATTCATTTGAAGGTGAAGGTCACTGTGACCTTCAATATAAAAATGTTAAAGTTGTTATAACTTTGGTATGCTTGGACCTAGAGTCTTGAAACTTGACATGAAGGTTGGCCAGAACTAGTAAGTAACCACTGGACATTTCAAGGTCATTCATTTGAAGGTCAAGGTCACTGTGACCTTGAATGTAAAAATGTTAAAGTTGTTATAACTTTGGTATGCTTGGACCTAGAGTCTTGAAACTTGACACGAAAGGTACTTTCCTGTCATTTAAATCAAAAATCCGGCTTCAATGCGGTCATCTCCGACCGCGGAACTCTTGTTTGTAATATCATGTAGATTATAAAATATTATTAATATAATGCAATAATACAGGTTATCAAATTGGATTGCAAAACCTTTTGGTAGAAAGGTATAATTAATATCTCATAATTCATTGTTGCTGAGCATTACCAATAGTGTTTGCGTTGTATTTATATTTTTTTACCATGTTTCAAACAAACACAAAATATTGCAGGGGGGGGGAGAGGGGGTATAATGTGGGTGGGTGGTCATTTATTAGATGATCTTTCAAAAATAAGGGGAAACAAGAGCACCGCCTTGCGGGTACAGACTGCTCATCTATTTTTCTTTTTAAAGGTGAAGGGAACTATCTCAATACTTCAATCAAAAAAGATGGATGGGTGGGGTGGAGAGGGGTGTATAGTGTGGGGTGTGGTCATTTATTACATTATCTTCCAAAAATAAGAAATAAAAATGCAAAAACAAAATAAAAATAATTGTTTTGGGGGGGGGATTTTAAAAACAAAATTCCCAACTGCAAAATTTTATTTTCAATATAAAGTATTACATACATACATGTTTTATGTGTAGCAGTTCATTGACATGTACTTGACGGGAGTATATAAACGTAATTGTATTCAAAACATTCAAATACAACACAAACCCTTCAAAGAAGCTTTTAAACATACTCACTAAATATAATTTTACTGATAATGTAGGTTTCACAAAATACATTGATACATTGATAAAGAAAGTTTTCAACACGTTATATTTAAAGAGAAAATATATGTATAATATTAAATCATTAACACAATGTTATGATTCAATCGGAGATGAAGATATCAAAAGCAAAAATAAAAAATGCAAAACATCTAAGGTTATCTATCTATATGATGCTTTTTATTTTGCGTTGAAAAAAAAAAAAGAAATAAGAAAAAGAAAGGACATTTTCCAGTGTGTATATGTATATATATACGATCAATGATGTTTAAATTGTACTCGCAAATGGTATAAAAGCATAGATAGAAACATTAATAAGTGCATTTAATGATATAGATATTTTTCAGTGTGTATAGATAAGCAATGCTGTATAAATGATGTAAACATTGTAATAATAAAAGAAACTACATCAATCCTCGCGTTTAAAATCTATGTCTGTGATAAAATGGTATTAAAAAGTCCCCAATTCTAAATTCTAAATTGTTTTTTGTAATTGAAATTTTTCTCAAGTTATCAAATTCATAGTTGAGGTATTTCTTGGCTCCTGCTATGCTTGAAATGATTTTTTTTTTTTTACACTTGTATAAGTATAGTTTAAAAAAAACAAAAACATTATTTATGGTACTAGCAGACTTTGTTAAATATCCAAGAAAAAAAAGTTGTCTTATCAATTAACGGAAAAGATTGTCTTGGTAACATTTCGTCAATAATTGTTTTAGATATCTGAGATTCCCAGACTAAATGTTCTAAAGTTTCATCACTTTGTATGCATAAAGAACATAATGGATCATCAGTAATTTTCATTTTATTTAAGAGACTATTTGTTCCAAGTATTCTGTGAGTTATTATATATTGGAACCACTGCACTTTTACGTCATTGGCGTCGGCGTCGGAGTTGGCGTGGGCGTCAGCCTCCGGTTAAGTTTTGCGTTTAGGTCCACTTTTCTCAGAAAGTATCAATGCTATAGCATTCAAACTTGGTACACTTACTTCCTATCATGAGATATAATAGACTCCACCCAAACCATCCCCCATGCCCTCCCCCCCCCCCCCCGAATCACCCCCCCCAATCCCCCCCCCTATTATTTTTTTTTAAGATCATCTCACAAATGACCACCACACCCTCACACTATACTATACCCCCCCACCCCACCCCCCTAAATTGTTTTTTTTGAAACGGTTAAAAAACACAAATATTTATTTTTATTGTTTTATGTTTGAAATACCGTCCAAGCATCGCACCTAAGAATACCCCCCCCCACCCCCCTCGCCCCCCGAATTCCCCCCCCCCTATTTTTTTTTTTAAGATCATCTCACAAATGACCACCACACCCTCATACTATACTATACCCCCCCCCCCACCCCACCCATCCCCCCCCCGAATCCCCCCCCTTTTTTTTTTTAAAGATCATCTCACAAATGACCACCACACTATACTATACCCCCCCCCCTCCCAATTTTTTTCCCCAATTTTTTTTTAAACGGTTAAAAAACACAAATATTTAATGTTAATATTTTATGTTTGAAATACCGTCCAACCATCGCACCTAGGAATACCCCCCCCCCCCCGAATTCCCCCCCTAATTTTTTTTTTTTTTAAGATCAGCTCACACATGACCACCACATCCTCACACTATACTATACCCCCCCCCCCCCACCCCACCTCCCCAATTTTTTTTTTAAACGGTTAAAAAACACCCCTCCCTCCTTTGTGATTGAAAATGAGAGTCCCTCTACCTTTAAAAAGAAAATAGATGAGCGGTGCTCTTGTTTCACTCAGCAATCTTAGCACTAGAGTATATAAATGTGACGATAAAATGAAAAAAAATGATCACATGACATTACATGTGTCAACAGAGACCAATAGTTCATCAGGGCCAGGGGAAACTCCTTGTTTTGTCGCATTCTTTATTAATTCTTTTCTAAGCTGATACAATAGCTGTTATTGGGTCATATGAGGTAAAAGTCAGAGCTTTTCAGAGAAGTATAGAAGACCAACAAGTAAATATGCAATACCAGTTGTGATGCTAAGTTGTTGTTTACATTAAATTATTTCAAGTAAGTGTATTCATACTTCTACCAATTCAAGTAGACCTTGTCACTGTTATGACAAATAACATGAGCACACAAGTAGTAACATGAAGCAAGTTGTAACAATAAAAATAAGGGGAACTTTTGAACAATTTTTTAAGAAAATCCAAATAAGATTAAGAATATGACCCCTGGGAGTACCCTTATTATTCTTAGAGTCGTGACTTGATAAAACTCATAAGAGTTGGTATATAGGGCCAATACAAAATGTTCCATACCAATTAATATAACACATTTGTATGTTTTAGTTTCAGAGACGTTTAGTTATGCTAAAAATAAATATGGTAGCAATAATATTACAATATATTAATAATGGTACGGAAATTGTTAGTGGAAAACAGGCCAAAACTTTTTTTTTAATTTTCATGAAGGACAATACAAATTGCAAATGAACTTCTTCATATCATAAGGAACAATGCCTGCAAGGTTTTGTCCATTCTAAGTTAAACTAGAAATGGCGCGGCAGAGACCGACACGTATCCCCACGCCGCATGTTTGACCCAAGGGCGCCCCAGGGTTGGCATACTTGAGATTGACCGTATTGTCATAAGAGAAGTTCAGTATCAATTAGAAGTGAAGCGGTGTAGAAATGAACAAATTATAGTAAAAGTCAATTTTGGGTGGGCGTGGCCTATGTGGGCAGGGCGCCCCAGGTTTGGTAATGGGGCCATGCATAGTTGAGATTCACTGTATTGTCATAAGAGAGTTTCAGTATCAATTTGAAGTAAATCGGTGTAGAAATGAAGAAATTATAGTAAAAGTCAATTTTGGGTGGGCGTGGCCTATTTGGACGGGACGCCCCAGTGTTGGTAATGGGGCCATGCATAGTTGAGATTAACTGTATTGTCATAAGAGAGGTTCAGTATCAATTTGAAGTGAATCCGTGTAGAAATGAAGAAATTATAGTAAAAGGCAATTTGGGTGGGCGTGGCCTATGTGAGCGGAGCGCCCCAGGGTTGGTAATGGGACCATGCATAGCTGAGATCTACCGTATTGTCATAAGAGAGGTACAGTATCAATTTGAAATTAATCGGTGTTGAAATGAAGAATTATAGTCAAAGGCAATTTTGGGTGGGCATGGCCTATGTGGGTGGGGCGCCTCAGGGTTGGTAATGGGGCCATGCATAGTTGAGATTAACTGTATTGTCATAAGAGAGTTCAGTATCAATTTAAAGACAATCGGTGTAGAAATGAAGAAATTTTAGTAAAATAACCTAAAAAAATGAGTAAAAATCTCTGACCCGGCCCCACCCCAACCCCCATAACTTTTCACCCAGAGGTCAGATCAATATTCCAAAAAGTGCAGGGTTGCACATATGCTTATAGCTACCATGTGTGTAAGTTTCAAGGTTCTAGTGCTTAAAGTGTAGGAGGAGATAGTGGCCAGGACGGACGGAAGACGGAGATAACCACAATATTCCCACTTTTTCTCCGAAAAGCGTGGGGATAAAAAAGGGGGATAACTTTTTGCCTTTTTAACATAGCATGATATAAATTGCAAATGTACAACTTTGTATCATAAAGAAGAATCCCTGTGAGTTTAATTATTGTAAACTGTTTAGCAAGGAAGGACAACTGCAGACAGTGTAATGTCTGCAGTAAGACAGACAGACTTATCAATGGACATTCAGACTACCAAAGAGAATACAGTATACCCCATTTAATTTGTACTGCAGGGGTGGAGTGGGGAGTATAATATATCATTCCCAATTTAAGGTAAACAAGCAGTCATTTAATTGATATCCTCCACCAAATTAATTTTGTTTATGGATTGGTGCAAATCCCTTGATATACGGCATATTAGAACAAAATTAATTAAGTGTATAGTAATTGTTTTTATGCATGACTGTTTTCCTCATTGATATTTGTAAACCCATGAAGTTTCATGTTTATATCTTGTAGTGTATCCAAGATATAGCCCTAAAAGGTTACATCATACGAAAAACCACAAAGGGCTATAACTCTAATTTAAGACAATATAGTGTTATGGTTCTTGTGCATTGCATTAAAATTTTCTTCCCATTGATTTCTACACTCCCATGAAGTTTCATGTTGAAATTTTGTATTGATTGAGATATAGCTCTAAAAAATAATATCATTAAAAACAATAGTGAAGGGTTATGGTTCTTAAGCATGGCTCTTTTCCTCTTTGAAATCAATACACCCATTTGGTTTCATGTTGAAGTCTTGTATGGTATATGAGATATAGCCCTGATTTGTAACATCATACAAAAAACAAAGGGCAGTAACTTTTATTTTAGAAAGTGTAGGGTTATGGTTCTTGTGCATACATATCTCCTCATTGATATCTATCCAACTGTGAAGTCTCATGTTGATTTCTTATATACTTTCTGAGATATTGCCCTGAAAAGTTATGTGACCGACGGACTGATGGACCGATGTACACTGCCAATTCTGTATCCCTCCACTTTTGGTGGGGGATAAAAATATATAAAATACATGTATTAGGCATAGGACATCAAAAGTGCCAAATAGCAAAAATTTAAGCCCTGATCATTTCCTCACCCACCTCCTCCAGCTCCACCCATTTCTCTTGTACTTCCAGCCAAGTCCACAGCACTGCCTCAATGGTCTGCAGTCATTTCTTCCACTTAACGACTTAATCAAAGAAAATGCTCGCGGCAGTGTTGCCCTGCATGGCATGGAGTGTCACCTGGTGACCTTCCAGGTCCTAAAAGATGGGATCTGTGTAGGCCAGAAGCACATGGTGACCAGTTTCCTGTAAAGTCGGCATTGTGGGTAAATAATGTTAAGTAGGTTTTGTGGGCATGAAAGTGATTGACTCATTAAAATTTGTTCTGGGAAAACTAGGCTTAATGCATGTGTGTCAAGTGTCAGCGCAGCCTGTGCAGTTTGCAAGTTTATTAATACAATGTTTATTTTTATATATATTTAAAATCCATGATTCCAACTGGCTAAATTATACCGGAGGAATGCAACGCAAGTTTGGTCAGTATACAATAAGAATACTACATACACTAGCCTAATTCTCAAACCATTATGGCTATATGTTCTTATTATTACAATGATGAATGATAATGCATGCTACAAAAAAGCGGACTATAAAATGAAACTTGTGGTACAAAATACAAACAATGACCTATAATTGAAGACTGAATGATTGCTGTTACACTACACTGTAATATAAAAAAACAACACATACAAGATGTACAATATAATTATCTACAAATGAACATGTATGTTTTATCAACTTATCATTCAAAGGTGCCCCTTTATGAATGTGAGTTTTAGATAGAACACTTTTAAACACAATTATGGCAGTAATTACACTTTTAAAATCAGTCATCGCTTGTCATGAAAGTGTGACACAATATCCATGTTCTGAGCAGTAAATTTTATTATCTGAATGAACAAAACAGAAACCGGGTTAATATGCTAATAATTATATTTGTATATAATTGAATACTCAAACAATTAAATTAATAATCTATAAGTTGCACATTTGCTGCAATTTTTTGTTTGTTTTTTACCAAAGAGTGATGTGTTTGTTACCAAAATAATTAGTCAAAATCAATTGGGTTAATACATTTAAAAGAAGTAAATGGGTTTCTGTTGCTTCTTTCTAAATAAAGGTCAACATATATATATTATAATCAATACATGTTTGTTCACACACACAAAATACTAATTTATGGATAAGGAAGAAGTACCATATAATTAACAGAAAAATAAATATAAATACAAAATAGGTAGGGGAAGTCAGAAACTGCATACAAATCTTTGTGATTAATTACATGCAGTAAAGCTTCGGTCTTGAATGGATGTTATAATCATATAAGGAACATATAAACATGTAAGACCAAGATTAAGCAGCTCTCAGAGGGTCATTCTCTTTAGTGTGGTATTGTCTATCTGCATACCTCTCCTGTGACCTTCACAAGCTGCTTCCAGTGGGGGGTTCTCATGGCAGGGTTACTGAGGTCATCAATCAGGGGCAGACAAGCCTGAAACAGTGACTTGTGTGTTTGATACTAAAATAAGATGTTTGACGAGCAGTATACATTTATTTGAAGACATCATATTCCATGTATCATTGGGTCTCAATCAAGGGCAGATTCACCAGCATGGCTTGCAGAGCATTTCACAATTTTAGTCAGATGATGAAACACGAGGGCCATGGGTCCTAAGGAGCTCACCTGAGATCAAAAGAAACTAGAATGTTCTGAGTCCGAGCTGATTCATGAAGATTGGAACAAAAAGGTGACTTCAAGAGTATTAATGTTTGTTATTTATTTCACCTAGTGACCTAGTTTTGAGCTCACATGACCCGGTTTCAATCTCAGCCAATATCTAATTGGGACAAATGTTCTGACCAAGTTTTATGCAGATTGTCCAATAAATAAGGCTAATAAAGCATCAACAAGTTTTCACTTTAGCCATATAAGAAAAATTGCCCCGCGGCCGCCGGCAGCCATATTTTTTCAACAAACCAGAAGAATGATCTAACTCAACCTAGAAGTCAATATAATAAGTGCTCTCACTAACTTTTGTTTCAATTGCACTAAAAATGTGATGTCTAGAGTGTTAACAATGTTTCACCAAAGCCATATAAGGAAAAATAGCTGCCAAGATTTTTGACAAATATAACTATTTTAGAACTCAGCCAAGCTATCATTACAACAGATTTTCTTACCAAGTTTCATAAAGAATTGACCCTTAATGTGACTTCTAGATTGTTAATAAGGTTTTAATAAAGCCATATCAGGAAAACTGCCCCCTCCCCTAGTCGGCAATGTTTTTCAACCAACCAGAACCATTTGGAACTCTCCCTAGATATTATTGGGACACATGTTCAGTCCAAATTTCATGAAAATTGGACAATAAATGTTGCCTCTCTAAAGTATTATCAAGGTAAATATTGACGACCAACGACGGACAAAAGGCGATCACAAAAGCTAATCATGACTAGTTGTGCTCAGGTGAGCTAAAAAGAAAATAACTTAAATATTCCCCATATAGCCCTCTATCATGGTCTTTGTGATCATCATGTCAGGTGACTAACCAACAATTTCCATTATACTGTCACTGTCAAAGCGGAAAAATTGTTGCCAGTGCTGTCTTCGGACAGCTGAGGATGATTTTTCACGGCATGTTTATAATGCAGGGTTTAACGCATGCTCAAGATAATTGATTTATGGTTTAAACTGCACTTACGATTCAGAATATAATTACTTGATAACCGTTCAAACAACCTTTAAGTGTCACACTCAAGGATTTAAGCAACATTTGGATTTTAAAGCTGGGTTTAAACTACAGATAAGCTGTAAAATATGATAACACAGTTGGGAATAGTATGCAAATTTCCTGTGTCTTAAACTCTATGCGAAATGATTTGATTCCAAAAGTTCTTTACTGTATAATGACTGCACATTTTATGTCATAAATATTGAATTATATAAACATTCAATGTTGTATACACATAGCAGTCTATCTATAAGACTTTCACAGCAATTACAATTGATATAAATGATTTAAGAAGAGTTCAAACATTATATTTAGTTACTTTTGGCTGACCTAATATTAGTATAGTATATTATATTAAAAGTTTTGAAGAAAGCACCCTTTAAAGGGTTTCATTAAATATTGAAGTCTAACCAACTGAATAAAACATACCACATTGGTCATAAACGTTTAAAACTTGTATTTATATCATTTTGTTCCATTGATACTGTCTTTCACTGTTAAGCAGACATTATTTTTGCAAAAACAAATATATATATGGCAAAACTGTAATCAATCCGAAAGCCCAACTGCATGTTCATGCACAGCAAACACTTCCGATACCCTAATTGTAAGCATTAATCGGTCGCACGTTATAATAAGCTTTTTTTCTTAGCATTTTACGTATATTAGCTTTAATAGCCGTTGAAATTTTTCGTGCAATTTGAACGCCCGTTTGTCGAAATCCCTTACAGCAAATACACCATCTCGTCCGACATTATTTTTGTTTGTGCAAGTCGCAATTTCAAAGGACAAGCTGGGTACCAGGCAGCGACTCCGGATACGGTCCATTCATCGAGTCCAAAAAGGAAACATTTTTTAGCAAACTACTTTACCAAGTCAACTGCTAAGTGATACACTTTGTAATTCACTAGGCAGTCTTTTATTTTATTATAAATTTGAACGTTCAATAAAGTCTAAGAACTTGTTTTTTAGAACAAATGCTTATCCTTTTTTGACGTTATCCGACAATCCCACAATTTCTTTTGGTGTGTGGTAGCGATTAGTTATATGCGTATAAAACTTACATTATTAACATTTTCATATTTTGACAATGTGTCCTTAATCGAAAATATAAAGTTATTTGCACGCGAACTAACGAACGCGTACACAAAACGTTATAACAATAGACAACGCAGGCTAACAATAACAACTTAAAAAACAACAACATCATAATTCGATCAATTGGCCAATTTGAGAGAGTATAGCATATACGCAGACAATGTAGAGAAATGAAATACACAGACATTAGATTTATATGAGAGAAAATTATTGCAAGTCGCAGACTGCTTATAAATGGCATACAATACACTGCAAACGACGCAGTAGTAATAATAAAAATAAATTATTGAAGCTTGGGCAACCGCATTCGAACGGTCAATGCAATGTATCTGACTAGATGATCGAATACAATACTCATTAAGAAAAAAAAGAAGAATTAAGTCACTAACAATACACACAATTAACAATCTCACGATAAAAAAAAAAGAGAACCGAGTCGAGTTTCAGCCCCGCCGCCAGTCTGGCTAAATCCTTATCTTTTGAGAATTTAATGAATAACAATTACGTGTATACATTCCACTCACTGTGAGATGATTGCTTTAATATCATGTTTATACATTACCGTATCTATATATTTGTACTGCCAAGCGCCCTTCGAGAGTTATAGGCAGATGGACATTATCGAGTCCGTTTTCCTGGGAAGAACTAGTACTTGGTTTCTATGGTTGAGATAATGAGAACGCTCCCTGAGTAGGCTCTACTACACTACATCCACTACACCAGCGCGATCAACTTATTGCACTAATAACACCCTATCGCTTATTACACCATATACTCTCCAAACAACAACTAATACATATAACACAAATAACGGGGTTGTAATACTACCGTTTATGTGTTTAAACGTTATACAACATGGTACGATTCTTTAGTGGTACGATTCTTTAGTGAGGCGAATCGGTACATTGAACTTTTTTAAATTCAATTAACTCAATGCATAGAGATAAGAATACACTAACACCCATCATAAATATAAGTATACGTCTGTCTTCTCAAATATATCTTCTTCTTCTTCTTCTTCTTCTTCTTCTTCTTCTTCTTCTTCTTCTTCTTCTTCGTTTACTGTACTATATCCCTCTCTGGGGCATTGTCGTACAAGAAAATGGTTAAACATCGCTGTGTGGCGCAGTTAGAATAAAATAAGTTTTAAAACTATTTACAAATTGATTGTGGCCTATTTCGGTGCCATCCCTTCCTTGAACGCTTCAAGACTAAGAGCCGTCACAAGGTGGTTAGGCAGTTGGTTCCACAGTCTTGTTGCTGACGGGAAATAGGAGTGTCGGAGGTAGTCTGGTAAATATAGAATGTCTGCTTTGTGAGTTTGATGTATTACATAGGCTAACATGCCTACATAAAAGATTTTGGTTCAGCCATTTGTTTCTGTGCCTGACCCATCCGCGTAGTGTCAGGGGCAGGTTATATCCAGTGAGTACTAACCGTAGTACACGCACTGATTACTTGCCGATACTTGACGATAACACAAAGCACACAACTATTTATAGCATATACAGTAATAAGAGTTCACATAAAAGCTCGGTGGCCGAGTGGTTAAGACGTTGGACTTAAGTTCCAATGGACGAATGTCCCCATGGGTTCAAACCCCATCCGTACTTATAATTTTAGTTGAAGGCTAATAGTGAGATAAAACCAAAACAAATTAGAAAGTAGGTCGGTATGACTCGAAAAAATAAATGGAACAGACGAGTACCGGAAGAACATCGAACAACTTTGGAAGCGCAAACTGAGGACGTTCAAACCATATGGACTAAACACAAAAGACTAAAATTGGCGCGCAATGTAACGTGCGATAATATAACGTCATTTCCGCTAAAGATGATATGCTTATTCACAAATAAACGCCGCTGAAGAAGACCGAGAGGTCGAAAGCTACGGCAAATTTAATAAAAGCGTTTTATTTTATATAAACGGCTAAAAGCGACTTTATTATATATATATATATATATATATATATATATATATATATATATATATATATTCACACATATCGCCAGTTACGGGGTCTCTGAATATATATAGGGGTACCTAATATAGTATTATATATAAATACGTCATTTATTTAACGTCTCATACAAGGAAATATATAGCAACTTTAATTGTGAGGTATACAAAATTTAAATTTCAGACGTGATTGTGGTTTTCGATATAAGACCTTATTGTGACATTTGATTGCATTACCTCCACTTCACCCCCCTCAGAGTAAATAAAGGTGCCTATAACGCGGGGTTGTATACAGACCCCGTTTTTAATATTGACCCCTTAAGTATAGTCTGAAAACTACCGAGACCGCGTTACTGGCACAATATATATATAATTTATTTTTTAATTGGAAATTTAGAAAAATGTGCAATGCACACACATATAGAAAACGCTGCTACTTATTTGAGGCACGACGTTTCCTTAGCTAAAAGATTATTTTCATACTTAATGGCATAATTCAACTTGTGCATACGGTAACAAGGAGGCAAGTATCAAACGCAAATTAGACTAATTGATAGCCCCCCCCCCCCCTCTAAATACATTTTGTATTGATGTGTGCAAATCTAAATTAAAAGATTATTTCTATGGTTAATCCTTTCTTGCTGGATATTGTTCTTGTGTATCGCATTTCTCCTCATTGATATCTATATATGCAGTGTGATTTTCATATATTGCATACTATCAAGCACTGCAAAATTACATAATACATCAACATAATAGGGAAATAACTCTTATTTAAGAAAGTGTAGGGTTAAAGGTCTTGTATTGGCACTTCATATCATTGGCATTGGCATCTATACATTTGCCAATTAAAACCCCTGAATATAATCCTTATCTTGGTCTCTATGCAAGCTTGCCATATTCAATGTGCCATCAATGGTTAAGGCAAAATACAGATATTAGCCGGAAACCATCTGCTTGACGACGCCTATCGAAACCACCGCCCACCCTCCGTAACCAAATATAATAACCAGGATTTTTAACTAAATTGAATACGTGATAATGAAGGCATACACATTTCTTCATCAATAACATAATACTTTTTTAATTAAAAGACATATTGAAATTTAAAAACATACTTCAATTGAAAATGTTTAATGTAAAAGAATATATTTACACGTAAGTTGATGTATTCTTTCGGTACGGAATTAACATGCAGTCTAAGTCGACACATCAAATATATCTATGTTTGTGGTTCCACATTTTCCGTGATTTCAGAGGGCGTGTCCAAGCATGGAATGAACTAAAATTTAAACTCAGACCTGCCTTCTACGTTGATATGTTTTATATAATTAACAATACAATTTACAATCAGTCCATCGTGGTTCTAAAATTAATTGGCTAACAGTGCATAAATATGTGTGTGTGTTTTTGACAAAAGTATCATCTTAATTGTTGCAAAACCTGGTGTACATTTTAAAAGTACTTCTGGTTCAAATATGGGGCAGTTTTACCAATTAGTGTTTAAAATACATATTAATCAAAGGCTCACCATTTTTAGTATATTTTAATGATAGTTAGCAATAAAACTACATACAATATCGGGAGAGAAATTCTTGTCCTAATCCACTACTTTATAACAGAACAAAACAAACTGGGTGCATAAAAGTAGTAACATATGTTTCATCAACAGAACGAAACATATCCCTACTGATTTCAGCCTCTAATGTCTTAATTATGTCAATATTAAAGAAATAAACGGACACATTCAACTGCATCCTTGCAGCACATATAACACCATTGCAGTAGTCAATATAACAGCCAATTTAACTCCATGTACTATAATATCAGAAGTGATTTTTTTAATTATCAAATTTAAATTACAGAACTAAATTAAATAGGTAAAATGTGCTTTTAAAGTCTGAATTATGTTAATTTTGATTTGTGGTAGTTAAAACAATTCAACCATAATCAACAAGTAAAACATGATTACGTCTGAATGATCTTTCCAGAAAAATAATACTCTATAAACTTTCCTGACAGATCGTATCGACTAAAATCAACGTTTTCTATACAGACAGCAAATTCGTAGAAAATAGACCACGCTGAGTAAAGAAATAACATGAACGTTTGGACGAACAATCTTAGTTTGAAAGCATATCATATGCTAATAAATAGACAAATTAGTCATTTTATATCCGAGATTATGTTGATGACCAGTTTCTATTCAGTGCATGATACACGGGTAAATATAAGACAAAAAACGTCCGTTGCAAATTATTACAGCGATCAAAATAAACATTAAAGTTCTAACCAAAATATTTACACGCGAACCACCACATTGTTATATTAGCGAAATTCATAATGCGTTGTTAAACCACAACAGCGCAAAATGTTAAGGCTACACGGTGCCTAACCAATACGGATAATACCGGAAACTAGTCTGCGTTTCCGGTTAATACGCGAAACCGCACCGGATCAAATCAGAAAATAAACAAGGCGAAATGCAGGATGAGCCCAGTATTGGAAGTGAAAATGGGAACAAAACTGCGTAAGTATGCCAAATACTATTGCTCACGAAACATTATGATATTTCATCAATTGGTTTGCCTCAAAATTCGTTATTACAATAAAATAATAAATCAAAACGAACGAAAACAAATGTTCCATACCTATCTCATAGCCATAAAATAGTTTAAAATACTTCATTTTTTGTAACGTAAGAGAAAAACATATACTACTACTAGTTTACAATATTGTAGGAATCATTTAGATGTATGATAAAATCGATGGAAATTATAGGCCACATAAAAGAACGTGGGCATTTGCGTTTTAAAAGGGTAGCATATTGATTTCACGGGTTCCGGATAACAGACGAAACCATAAAATACTGGCGCCGGATAAATTCCGGAAACTGGATATTACAAGAAATCAATTGATACATTTACAGATGATAACATGCTTTTCATCAGTTTTTCTAAACAACATGCGCACATCGTATGATAGTACTTGAAGTTGGTGATCAAAATGATATGTGTTGACGATTCGGATTGTATCGATGTATATTCGCACTTTCCTGTAAAATTCTCCCTCCAAAAAGAAGTTTTGCTACTACGAGAAACATAAAGAAACTTATATTTTTGTCGAAACCTCTTGCGGAAAAATCGACGTAGGAACAATGGTCTAGTATATGTGCGTGCGTATTTCGATCGAGATTGACCGGACTGGTAAATTGTCATTCATCATGCAATTAAAAAAAATACCACAAATGTTCACAATTGACAATTCATTAATTTTCCCCAATATTAAATAAAATTATTATTTATAATTACAATCACTCCAAAGTAAACATAAATAGTTTATAAAAAAACTATTAACAATACGACAACAATAAGACTATACAATAAGTACTGCTGAACTGGTCTAAAAAATCACATCGGTATCAAATCGTTTATATTATTTTAATATTAAAAAACTCAATGGAGTGCTATATGTAATACATATTATTGATAACTCGGTCGTTCTACAATAACTGGCGTCCTACATAATTTTTTTTATGTACCAATACAATTTGTAACATGAATTGCCTAGTTTTAATAACCTTTTTCAGGGTAAAGCTAAGACACTTTCATGTGTCTAGACAAAGCCGTTCAGGGGTTGAGGGACGAGAAATAACAGACCCATTGATGTAACAAACTAAAATCAAGATTTTCTTTAAATATTTACCATATCAACAGAATACAATATATTCTTTGAACGTACTATACTTAAGTTCATTAGCCTCGGCCCTTAATCGGTGCCTACTTCATGCATTATCCGGTGCCAGCTATCGACATTTAAAATCCTTGTTTCTCTAAAAACTAAACCGATATCATTGCAATGGGTTCAAAAGAATCGTGTTGCCTTTTTCATCAGGAAATTAGCTCAAATTCGTTGTTTATATGGACCAATATATGCATTTTACTTCCGTTTCCACGGATTTCGTGCGTTAACTGGTGTTAACTGTAGGTTCCCACTGCAAATTTACGTTTTTGTTACTGAGCACGAGTATACAATTTACTGAATTTAATTAATGACTTAGTTGTTTCGTTGAATGTTGGTTTTGTGAAAAAATATTAACTTAAAGATAAGAATATTGAAAATTTAGTGGAAACGCACACACGTTTCAGGTATTATCCGTATTGGTTAGGCACCTTGTTCACAGTGTCCGAGACAAAGCACCAATCCATGTTGCGTAAGTTACAAGTGTTCGTACCTACTAATACTGAGGCATATATTTGACGCGAACTTAAATAACCCCATCACTCGTTCGTTAAAACCAATGTGATAACTAATTCATACTGGCGCCGCAACGGTTTAAGTCCAGCATTAACAAATCGAACAAGAACGATTTCTGGCGCGAACATTGGCAGTGCCCATGAGTTAGTGCTCACCACCATCAAGCTTAAGCTATAGAACAAGCGCTTCCTCAAGAACCCTCGCATTAGATTTGACTAGAAGAAACTGAAAGATCCGGATATAGCGGAGGCATTTCAAGCACAGATAGGTGGCACGTTTGAAGCCCTGAACATCGTAGACAATGATATTGACATCATCATCAAAAAAATCACCAGCTGTCATCTTTCGTAGAAGTTCTCGGTAGAGAGAGAAGGAAGAACAAGCCATGGGTGACGACCGAGGTCATGGACCTATGCGACAAACGAATAGAGCTGAGGCAAGAGAGGTACACCAGCCAGGACTCTAGAACAGAATACCAAAAAGCGAACACGAAAGTGAGAAGGAAGATGAAAGAGACAAGGGAAGAGTGAACAGTAAGAAGGCCTACAGCACCCCCAAGACCCTCACGAAGACCAGTCAGCCCAAGGTCAGTGTTATAGCAGTCGTTGACGGGAACCTCCTGACCGAGAGGGTCGCAGTTCTGAAAAGCTGGACCGCATACAACATCGATCTTTATCACTGTACGCTTCAACCAGAATCCAGTCTCGTTTAGAACGATCCCGGACCTTAAGCCGACGACAAAACGCCCATACTATATGCAAAGGTGGAGGAAGCAACTTTTACGCAAGGAAAAGAGGCAACGAATACAGCAATGACCGCACTATAAAAGAATATATGGGAGGTCAAGAAGTGGCCTAAGGAGTGGTACCAATCTCTGGTCATCCCGTTACCGAAAAAGTGCAACCTCAAGCTGTGCGTGAAACATCGCACCATCGGCCTCATCAGTCATCCAGGCAAAGTCATGCTTCACATCATCCCATACCGACTGAAAGGTATGGCCGAGGAACTGCTGGCGGACGAGCAGGCTCGATTCAGAGCCAGACGGAGAACATTAGAATAAATCTTCAACTTCAGAGTCATCATTGAGAAACACTTGCAACGGCAAGTCGTTATGTATCAATCCATGTGCATATCAGTTCAACAAGTTACTGTTTGCTAAATATAAATTATAATGCAAGACTGGACACCACATGGGACCACTATTATTATTGTCAAAGTATTTCTAGATATATACTAGCAACACAAACCGGGTTCTAGTCTTTAATACAAATGTTTTGGAATTATCGGAGCATCACAGGCTGTGGCCACATCCAATAATTCAATAAGGCATTCAATTAGGCATTTGGACTGATAAAGCGTGAAAACACATATGTCTTTGGACCTTTAGAATACTTATCGTCGAAAGCGCTATGGTTTATGTTATATATGTTTAAAATGCTTGAACATTTTTTGAATGTCCAATTCCCAACCTTTCGACATTTTATATAACACGCGAAAAACCATAATTTTCGCGGTTATCAAAATTTACAAACAAAAGATATAGGTATGCATTATCATCTTTAGAACAAGTTTAAACCTCACATTTAAAGTTGTTTTTTAATTTGCTTAGAGTCTGGTAAATAAATGTGTCATATAAAAATTGCACAATCACAAATCATTCGTCATACTCAAGAGTTTAACTCAAATACATGCAGTATTTATGTTTGTCAACTGTATTCATGAAAGTTGTCGTATATCACCTATTGGTAGAAACATGAAGAATAAAGGGTGAGAATACCAAAGACTTTACACTGAATATAATAATGCATTGTTTTGTATTTAGCAAACCGTCAGTAATGTATAATTAAATAGTCCATGCTGACCTGTTAAAACGTTTTACGATGATTTCTGGAAGACGATTTCGTTTTTTCTAATAGGAAAATAAGTGCAAGTCGTAAATGAAGCTGTATATATATATATATATATATATATATATATATATATATATATATATATATATATATATATATATATATATATATTATTTTAAATAGAATTTAAAAATACTGCGTTTTAATGCGACCTAAATACAACGTTGCACATTTTTATTAAAATTAATGGCTGCCGCGTGGTGACAACGTTAATTAAAATTTCTTACATCTCTTAAATATCTTATAAAAAAATACACGTGTTTTTATATTAACAAATAAATGCAAACAACACATCTCTTTTGCATGTATTTTTGTTGTTGTTTATGGTTGTCTATCATAGGCCCTAAGTACTATCCCTACCACATATAGAGCGCGAAGCGCGACATGTATTATTGATTGTAACAATGAGTTGTGATAAAGGAAGCAGCCGCTTATCAAGGAGGAGCTGTGTCCCGGCAACCCGTTTCACTAGAGTCAAGCACTCCTCGGAGTTTTTTTTGAGAACCACATTTAGAGCGTGAAGCGCGACACGTATTACTATCCAGGTGGTATGGACCCTTTGGTATGGACTTTTTTAGGTGACACTATCAATGCGCATTTTGTGAGATGAAGCAGATTTTTTAAAACCTACACAGTTCTGTTCCATTAATGAAAACTGCACACGGATGCCAGTAAAAAAGGAAACCAATGTTAATAAAATGAACTATGGAATATTTGGGGGTTACAACACAAAATCATAGATAATGGTTATTTGGGGGTTATAACACAACATCATAGATAATGGTTATTTGGGGGTTATAACACAGAATCATAGATAATGGTTATAACAGTATCTTTTTCTATTTTGATTAAAATAATCGGCCAATATATTAATATTTACAGTAGAAAACAATAGTTCCATGTAACTCCATTGAGTGCCTTTTACACTGAAATTCCCGACGCCCTTTGATGTTTTGCATCAATACTTATCTTGTATTTGAAACATACGCAGTAGATTCCTTTGAAAACACATCTTATAACATTTCGGGGCGCCCAGCGGGAAATTAGGTTGTCCGGAATGGCAAAAATACACAAATAATCATTTATCAGCATAAAGTAAACAGAAAATGTGTTTAATTTGACGGAATATTGATTTAAATTCACTCATGATCATTGAAAAAATACCATTTTATATGATCACTCGTGATTTAAAATCGATATTCCACCAAATCTAACAAAACCCTCTATGTATGCCGTTTATAAGTATGTGTTTGTATTTGAAGTATGTAGGCGAATAATGAATCATCATCAAGGACTAGGCAATTGGCATTCGTGCAAATATTAAAATTCACTTTATTGTAACATATTGTCTTTATATATACAACTTTGTGTGTACTTATGAATAAAACATAAGTTAATCTATGTTTAAGTAAGTTGTTTGAACAAAAAGTGTAGTATTAAACTTATAATAATCCGCTGTTATGCCATTAAAGACAAATAACGATTTCCTGTACATTACATGATTCTCATTAGACACAGAATTTAACAAATGCCTTTAGCTAGGGTCAGCAAATTGGAACGGTTTAAGCATAGGGGTTTTATCTGTAGGAGTCAATACAGCAGTGATTTCCTTTTGCTTAGTTTACTGTCATTAACCTATAACAACGATAATATCAGTATACTATCGATGTTTCCGAAGCAACTTGAATTGTATGTATACATATAGTATGAAAATAGTATATTTTTTCAATAAATATTAGGGAAATATTTAGTTCATTATGTACTAGTATGTTGTTATGGTTATTTTCAGAAGCTATTAAGTAAAGCGTATACAGAATACCGTCTGATAACGCAATTTTTTTATAAACCAGTTTGTAATGATTTTCAATGTTCAAATGCGCTGGTACAATATCTTGTGTCGTTATTTAAGGAATGACAGAACATTGTGGTGTAGCTGTGGGCCGTGGGCCGTGGGCATCAATGAAACTGTCGCCGAAGTTGAACATATTGCCGTTGTGCTCGCACACTTTAAATAAGCATGTGTTGTATTAATCGCTAAAGCATAATTAATTCATCATAATTAATAATGAAAAATAGTGTAATTTTAAAATACACCATAAAAGTCCGAGTTAATTATATGTATTGTAAAATTATTGTATCTATGTCATCGGTTATACCAATTTAGATTTTAATCAAACACCATTAAAATAATAAGGGCGATGCTTATTAACATTCCGGTGTCGTTAATCCTGAAAAAGCTATCAATACGTCATCAAAGGCCTAAGTACATATTTGTGGATTTACTCTGAATTTGTATCCGGCTTTGAAGCATAATAAAAATCCAAACGAATAATAAAGCACGTGATGAAAACGGTATTTTATTGAAGTTGTTACAAAATAAAAATGAGCCATGCTCTGTGCAAAAGGGGTTTTATTCATATGCGTATTGTTACCGTTATTAAGCATTATTCGATTCACGAAAATAAACAACACACACTATCATGCAACATCAAGACTTCAAACGTTTGGGTAAACCCGTTTGTGTGGTCAATACAATACAGAACTTACGGTAAGAACCGACTAAAACAGAAGAACACGTGTTACAGCTGCATTTCCGTTCAATGCATACAAAACTGTTTATTATCTGAGAATTATTTAATTCTTAATGTCCAATTAACTGTTTTATACATACTTATAAAACAATATAAGTTAATGAAAACATTGCAGACAGAAAATAGGACGATTATTCCACAGAAACAGAAAGAGGAACAATAGTGTGTGGCAATATTTTGTACATGCAGAGAGCGTGTGTAAAACCCAGATTTGTTTTAACTAGCATTCTATAATAATTCCGTCTTAATGGTATTTTCGTTAATGTGAAGATTCTTCCTGACGAAAATACATTTAAGACGGAAAAAGTCGTCCCTGATTAGCCTGTGCGTAGTGCACAGGCTAATCTGGAACGACACTTTATGCACATGCATAAAACCCTCTTTTTACAGAGCGAGGCGCTTATGAAAGCTATATATAGCTTTATTGTTACAATGATTAAACATTATTCGAATCACGAAAATAAACAACACACGCTATCATGCAGCGTCAAGATTTCAAACGTTTGGGTCATCCCGTTTGTGAGGTCAATACAAAACATAACTTAAGGTTAGAACCTTTATCCAACGCATATCTGACTTCAGTGTTTTGTAATCACAAAATAAAAAGAACACGTGTTGTCTTTGATGGAATATCGATTTTAATTCAATCGAGATCATAGAAAAAAATATGTTCACTTGTGGTTGCGCCATTCAACAAATATCCTATATTACTGTTTAAATGACAATCAAAACGCGAAATAATACCACGTTCTGCCAATTTGCTTTATTAGCAAGAGAACAGAGCACGACTGTTTTCAGTGTACTTGCCATTTCGTATTTGACAAATTACTTGTAAAAAATGGAACTAAATGTACCACGTTTGTATGACATGTGATCGGTTTACCCAAAGCTTAACAGACAAAAATGATTAATATTAAACTGCTACGAGGCTCGCTAGAAAAACAACAACAAAACCATTCGTCAAATTTTATTTTTAGCATTTTTAGGTACCAGCAGACATCTGTGACACGCGTGCTTTTCCTATAAAAAATGTCGAAAACATAAAGGAATGTTACATTCAAAACATTCAAAACATAGGGGACTCTTGTGAAAAGGGTAAGGTATGTGTGTGTGTGTGTGTGTGTGTAAATTATATATAATTTTAAAAATGTGCCATGAATGTATTGAAGTCAGTTTCTTTAAAATATAACTCAGGTTTGAAAATACACCAACCACGGCTTATTTGAATCAAAATGATCTTTTAATAAAAGCAAATAATTTTGCTATAGCAAAACTGATACAACATTACTAATACGTTTTATACTATGTTGATTACATCGTTCTTGTTGACAAACGAAAGCTAGTGTTGCTGATTTTTATTTTATCTTACATAGCATCCACCAATTATATTTCGATAGGTTTGGAAATAAATATAATACTTAGAATAAATATTTTGATTGCTTTATTTCAGGATAAGACGTCCACTATTCATCATGAACGCAAAACTCTTATGTATCGTGTTTGTTTGTGTCGTCGTTTCCGTGGCGAAAGCTCAGGAAGGTACGTTTGACATTATGTAGAATCTTACTAAATAACGAATGAACATTGTATAACGATGTCTCCATTTTCAATGAATAACGGATCTTTTTAAATACATGTTATGCCAGGTACCGAGTACCATTTGTATTATACTATTAAGCGATTATCCGTTGCTGCTTTACAGGTTGAAATATTGTTAAATGATAATGTCTCATTAATAAAACCCCATAAAAACGCCACAAATATGACGTTGCAATAAAAATATTGAAACCGTTACCATTAATTATCCAGTTTATTTTCTATATTAATTCAGGAACCAAGAAAATATTGATACAAAAACGACGAAATGTAATGATTTGTTTCATTTAACTTGTAAAAGCAGTCCAGTATATATGTTACATCAATTCTAACATTGTATAAACGCGAGGAAATGTTATAATTATTGTTTTAACATATAATCGTGTCAACTGATATTAAGACTGTATATGACTGTTAATTATTTCCAGAGCCTTGTCGCGAGGTCGGTGGTTATAAGGCTCACGGTAAGTGGTTTATGGACACAAACTGTAACAAGTGCTACTGTAACAATGGTGTCGCTACCTGCCTGGCACCTGGAGGATGTTCAAAACCTGGACAAGTTGTATTCAAGGACTCATCGACCGCAAGGGATTGTGACTGGATCGATGGGTGGAAGGATCACGGTGCGTGGTTCTTGGACGAGCTAACATGTCAAAGATGCTACTGTAACGATAGTCTCGGGCACTGCTTTGAAGATGACGTAGGTTGTGGTCTACCTCTGAGGTGAGTAGATTAGACATTGCGCCTCGATCTGTGAAAAGGGGGTTTAATGCGTGTGTGTAAAGTGTTGTCCCAGGTTAGACTTGCAGTCCGCACAGGCTAATCAGAGACGACACTTTCCGCTTAAAGTGGATTTTTGCTAGGAAAACAATCAATATAAAAAAAAGCGGCAAATTATGTCCCTGATTATCTTGTCCCCTCCCCCACCCCACCAAGTTAGCCCCAAGGGTTCCAGATTGTTAAATGTACACCTAGACGTTTATTGTGTATGGTTTGACTTTTCAACAACGAATATTGACAAAAATACATAGTTTGAAAAAATAACCCTCGTATAGGTAATATATATACACAAGGTATGAAACGAACTATATGCCTATTGCTGAAAGATTGTGAAACACTGGACGTGACCTTTTTCATCGAAAACACACATGATCCCATGCAGTTGCCGACAAAATGCAACTAGATTCGTTAAAAGACAGTAAAAGCAACGTGATTACACAACAAACCGATCTCCTGCTCGGCTAATAACTTAAACATTCAATTAAATTTTTGACTTTCTCGCTATATGTCACTTGGTGTTTCATCTACACATGTACACCATTTTAATTGTATAACGCGTCATCTGGTTGGTTGTCCTAATTGTGTTGGCCAATAATATGGCGTTTTAGAACCGAGCATTCGATCGTAAAAATATGACAGCAAAACACAGACATGTAACGAGAAAGTCACATTTAATTGAATATTAAAGTTATTAGCCGAGCAGGAGATCGGTTTGTTGTGTATTTTTGTCAATATTCGTTGTTGAAAAGTCAAACCATACACAATAGGTGTACATTTTACAATCTGGACCCCCTGGGGTAAGCTCGGCGGGGTAGGGTCCCGGGGGGGGGGGGGCAAATTTATGATACTGCTGCCTGTGTCTTGGACAACACTTTTTGCAGATGCATTAAACTCCCTTTTTACATAGCGTGGCACAATCACAATGCAACCTTTTACTGCCACTGTCAAATCATTATTCAAATAAACGCTACATTTTAAAGTATGAATAACGCAAAGACACTTGGTTCAAGTGACATTCTTCTTTCTAAAATTGATAAAAGTCGCTTCGAAGGAAAATATTTGGGGACAATTATTACGTTTCAACGTTTTTTAGATGGAAAAATATCAGAGCTTTGATCAATAAAAGAATGCGGCTCGCGTTCAGAAATTTAAAGGAAGTGACGTCAGGGTTTAAATTGTCACGAGTGAAAAGACGTCAACATTGTATTTTGTAGTTGATATTTTAAGAAATTTGGCAATGCATTTAACACAAAGAACAGTAGCAATTAACGCAATCAGTTAATTATAACAAGCCCACTGACAATAATATTGTTTGCGATTTTGGTTGGATATGTCGCCAGTTCTCTACCGCGCTCAAATATATTCAAACAGGAATCCACAGTAGAACTTAAAATGCAACAACATTTTTCGATGTTCTGTACTTAAGACTTTATAGTTCACTTTTCTAGCATTGTTATTAATGGTTACACATTTTTATTTATTTTTTCTTGAATATTGCTCTATTATGATAAATAAAAAAAACACGTCACTCGTTAAAACACACGACAGTGTTTATTCCTGTATTAACAACAGTTGGACTGAAATAAATTATGAATAAGGGATCGATGGAGGAAATTGACTATCCTAAAACTATTCTGCCAGCTCCCAAGAGTCAAGTTTAACCCATTTATGCCTAATGGACTCTCCCTTCTAAATTGGATTAATTTATTTCCAAAATTAGGGATGTCTAGTATATTTATTTCTGCATTTAGAATATTACATGGGCATACAAATGACGTACTTGTATTATTTGTTTAGAATGCCACACATTCCACAGTCCATAGAGGTGTTTAGGGAGGTGGAGTAATATATACTTCACACTGCTCTACCCCACGACATACATATTCTTTTCTTTGCAGTTTGACTGGAAAGATAATGGAATACAAACTCATATTGAATACATCATTGAACGTCATTCTTGAGAAATGGTTTCACAACACGGTCAATGAAAATAATATAAGCCGCGCTATGTGAAAATGGGTTTAATGCATGTGCGTAAAGTTTCGTCCCAGATTAACCTGTGCAGTCCGCACAGGCTAATCAATGACGACACTTTCCGCTTGTACGTATTTTTCGTTTTATGGAAGACTTTTTAAACGAACATCCAGTTTAGGCGGAAAGTGTCGTCCCTGAATATCCTGTGCGGACTGCACACGCTAATCTTCGAAGACACTTTACACACACATGCATTAAACCACCTTTTCCCAGAGCGAGACTCACGTAGTTGTTTTTAACCTTACAAATGGTCTTACACCCGGGCCTCGTTTATTATGTTTATCGTTAGGTGTGAGATTTTCATGCATGTATATGCATATCCATATAACACATTTTCTCTTTCTTTCAGTCTGCGACAATAAATGAAATAGCTACCGTGAAGACGACACTTTCTCATCCGGGGACCGATGCGTCACACAGAAATAAAACTAACTGTAATCCGCAATAAAGTGTCATAAACACTGATACCTTACAAACTATCTATCTGTTGTTGTTATTAGCTAATTTCCGGGCATGTTTCATCCTTAATATAATAGTGAAACACAAGTACTTACTTGCACGAAGATGAAGGTAACTGCAATTTCTTAAACCGATGTTGATAGGCCTAAAGGAATAGTAATTTAACTGTTACGCCATATATGTCATCCCTAATAACTATATCAATACTTAAGCACTTTGTGTTTTCATCAAACTGAATTGTAGACTTGTATCCATCGGTTCTGTTATCTCGTTTAAATTGCGAATTAATTCAACCATAACGGCCGTTTTGATGATTTAGTGACAGGTACCTGAAGTACTTTTTCCTCGACAACACTACATGTAGACAATTCCATATACGCACTGATTTTGTATACAACTTAATTGAAGACATGAACATTCAGGTTGTGTTAACTTAATGTTTTCGTAAGTATGTCATTTAAAATTTTCTAAAAAGCAATGACCTATTTGCTGTTCTAACCGACGACCGAGGTATGTCGAGGGCTCGATCATCCCGAATATATTCTACATTACTGCTCAGCACGATGGAACTATTTACTGAAAATGCGTTTCAATTAATTAAATGTATATTTGTTTCGGTATAACATTCATTTTAAGGCTGCGTGTTGAATGTAAATTAAAAGAAATCATTTTCATGTAAATATAAATTTCGTCTTATCTCCATATAAATTCTTTCAACCATATGTGTACCACTTTGCAAAGACAGATTGGTGGCCGTAATTCCAGTTGCAATTTCAAAACTTTTCTAATTGATTATTCCGGTGAACGATATGCTAAATATTACCTTCGCTTATATTTAAAATTATAAATTCGATGTGAATGTTAATTGGCATTTATTTATTTACATCGGCACCACTTAATTTACGGTATCACTTGTGTCATTTTTTTTTAAATAACCATTCCCGGATTACCCATTAGGCTGAGTAGACGACTGCCTAGGGGCCAACGACTTTCGGGTCCTTGTGAGACCTTGACGAACGATTTTTTTACTTACTTGCTCAGCCTAATCTATACCTATAAAAGGTCACATTTTATTTCTTGCCAGCCACGGCACTGGTAAGCTAATTGACGGTGCCTAACCAATACGGCTAATACATTGTACCCGAAACTTTTGTGCGTTTCCGGCATATACACAAAACGGCACGGATCAAAGCAGAAAATAAACAAGGAGAAATGCAGGATTAGTCTAGTTTTGGAAGCGAAAATGGCAAAAATCTGCATTAGTATGCCAAATACTATTGCTTACGGAACATTATGGTATTTGAGCTAATGGTTTACCTCAAAATTCGTTATTAAAATAAAATAATTAATCAAAACGAACACAAAATCAAATGAACCATACCTATTTCATAGTCATACAATAGTTAAAAATAGTTCATTTTTTTATAACTGAACAGAAAAAATATACAACTTCTAGTTCACAATGTTGTAGGAATCATTCAGATATATAATAAAATCGATGGAAATTACAGGCAACATAACAGTACGTGAGCATTTGCGTTTTAAAAGGGTCGCATATTGATTTAACGGGCTCCGGATAACATACAAAACCATAAAATACTGGCATCTGTTAAATTCCGGAAACTGGATATTACAAGAAATCGATTGATACATACACAGATCATATACACGATATATATTTAATATAGTACTGAAGTTGGTGCTCAAATTGATATGGGTTGACGATTCGGATTGCATCGATGTATATTCGCACTTTTCTGTAAAATTCTCCATCCAAAAGAAGTAATGTCTACTAAGAGAAACATAAAGAAAGTTATATTGTTGTCGAACCCTCTTGCGGAAAACTCGACATAGGAACAATGGTCCAGTATATGTGCGTGCGTATTTCGATCGAGCATAACCGGACTGTAAATTGTCATTCATCATGAAAATTAAAAATAATTTACCACAAATGTTCACAATTGATCATTCACTATATTTTCCTAATATTCAATGCAATTATAATTTAAAATTGCAATCACTCCAAAGTAAACATAACTAGTTAATAAAAAAAACGATAATCAATACGATAGCAATTAGATTGTACAATTATTACTGCTGAACTGGTGTAAAAAATCACATCGTTATCAAATCGTTTATATTATTTTAATATTAAAATAATCAAAGGGGTGTTTTATGTTATACATATTATTTATGAATTGGTCGTTTAATAGCACGCGTCCTACATAAAATTTTGTATGAACAAATTTGTAACCTGAAATGCATAGTTTAAATAACCTTTTTCAGGGTACAGTTCAGACATTTTCATGCGTTTTGACAGAGCGTTCAGGGGCTGAGAGACGTGAAATAACAGACCCTTTCATGTAACAAACTAAAATCAAGACATTCTTTAAATATTTACCATATAACAGAATCCAATATATTCTTTGAACGTACTATACTTAAGTTCATTAGTCTCGGCCCTTATCCGGTGCCTACTTTATGCATCATCCTGTGGCAGCAATCGACATTATAAAATACTTGTTTTTCTACAAACTAAACCGTCACTCATGATGGCAATGATTTCAAAAGAATTGTGTTGCATTTTACATCAGGAAACTAGCTCAGACGTTTCGATTTCGTTGTTTATATGGACCAATATCTGCATTGTACTTCCGTTTCCACAGGTTTTGTGCATAAACTGTTGGGAAATGTAGGTTCCCACTGCAAATTGACGTTTTTGTTACTGAGCTCGAGTATACTGTTTACTGAATAAATAACTTAGTTGTTTCGTGGAATATTGGTTTTGTGAAAAATGTTAACTTAAAGATGAGAATATTGAAAATAAAAGAACACACTACCCTAAAAGCAGTCAATATTTTCTGAAATGATCCGGTGCCGTTTCGCGTATTAGCTGGACACGCACACAAGTTTCAGGTAGTATCCATATTGGTTAGGCACCGTGGGCCATGCAGAAGAAACAATCCGTTTGAGCCAGGAGCAAACACGATTCGGGGCATACGTAATTATTTTATAATAATAATAATAACATGGTTTATTGAATGATAAAATCCTAATGTGATAATATAGCAAAAAATGGCCGTCTAAGTACTGTACCTCTATAAAATATATTTTTTATACAACGCAAACAGATTCTATTGGGCGAATATTGATTCTTGTTTTATCCCTGCCAGGTATTATTTTGACCGGTCTCTTTGCTGCGTGTTGAAAACATTTATCATGATCTGTATATCTGTGATCATCGGTCAATGGTTAATGTGTATAGTTAACAAAATTGTTAAAATACACACATAATGTAAAGCCACACACTAAACAGGCACATTGCATAATAACCCATCCTGTCCATTGCAAACAAATAATATTATTTAAAGTAGACCAATAAAATAATCTATTGTTACTCCACGTACTGATATTTTTGGAGGTATGTAAGTACGCATTGAATATGCTTAACACAAGATTGAGCGCTTGTTGAACTATTCCTGTATAAAATTTAAATTATGATTTTTCCATGAACAGGATAAAATAAAATGACGCAAAAAGTCATAATGTATTATTCTATAACATCTGGTTAGTATAATGAAATCAATGACAATGCAGTCGCTGTCATTGACACATGGGCACACGTCGATACAACAAACCTCGATTATATTCCAGTCCCTATATGATATACACCTATTATCATTTTAATACAATATATGAAACATAATCAAGAACATGTCATTGTGATTATAATACTTTTAAGTAGAATTCAACGACAGACCGTTAAAAAGATGATTTTTAAAAACATCTGGTAAGAGATTCCATCTTAACTATACATTTAAAATGAAATAAATGTTTATGAAGGATTTATATAACTAAAACAAATTATTCTTAAATAACGTTTCTACATAATGGTTAAATTATGTGACATTTATTTCAGCTATTATAGGGGAGTTATATTTGCTTAATCTACACACATCAAGCGTTGGTATAAACACAAGTACAAAACATGTTCTATTAGTTCATGTGTCCAGCAGTTTTCGTTTTCGTTTAAGTTTTTGGTCACGGATTAGCCTCAATAATTCTATTCATGAAATAAACTATTATGGTTTTCTCTTTTAAGTTTTTTCTTATTGTTCACAATCATACTTAAAATTGCTTTCACATTCTTTTCGTATGCTGTAAAATAAGTGCACTCATTATGCCATGACCACCTGACATGAACATCGTCGTCAATTTGTTATGGATGTTCGTAGCCGGAAATGCTCATGGAAACAGTCTAACACGTAGAATTGTCTATACGCCGTTTGCCTATGACTTCGCCTCGTTGCATAATAGATCTTTTGATTCTAGAGATAAAGGAAATAATTTTGAAAGTTTAGACGATTGTTAGAATTACTATTTTGCGTATTGCAACACAAAGTTGATGAAGAATATTTAACAACGGTGTGATAGACGTAGTGGACTACCTAAAGAAAATGTAATAATTTGGAAAAATGTATCCTTATTGAACTTACTTGTCAAATTGCATCAGTTTGCATAAATGGCCTTTTATGTTTTAGTATTGTAATACCTGATATCCTTCGACATGTGAATGATCTCTTGAATTAATTTTTTTTAAAGCATAATATTCAATCCCACAGTTAGTGGTTATACCTCTTGTGATTGGTTTAAAAATGTTCCCTTGACATTTAAAGAGAATAATCAATAATATGCTTAGTCTTTAATCGCACCTATGTTTATGTTTATAGCGTTTAACACATGTGTTAGTACCTTGGGTCCTTTGACATCTTGACGATTGTGTTGAAACTCTTGTTACCCATTCTTTTTAACGCTCTCTGGACGGAATTCAGCTCTTGGCTCCGTGATTCTCCCTCTCCCATTGACGTCGTAGTGATTCCAAGGGTCTCAATAGTATTTCCGGCAGCGAGGTTTACGGATGAACGCGTGTCCAATTCTTGCACTAAGCGGTGTACTTCCCTGTACAACGATAACAAAATATGTTTTCAAAATGTTTTAAGTTCAGTTTTGTTTCGTAATGTTGTTTTCGTGCGCTAAAAAATATATTTCCGAACTGCAGTATTGCAAACTCGTATAAACTTCATGGCTGCATTTAATTAATTATAAGTTAACACGCGGAATGCTGAAGACTGCGATAATAGGCAGCTGCAATCAACCAACATGATTTAAAACTAGCTTGTTCATCACTATTCAGTAATTATAAAGCGATAAATCACCATACAGACACGTAAACCAGAGGTTCTTGTTTGTATAAATACAAGCGCACAAATGCTTATAAAAAGAAAAGTTTACAAGCTGCAAATTGATTGAGATTATAAACTTAAAACACAAAATCTTAGTATTACATGAAGTTTTCCTCCAATACAGTATTCAACGGCCTGAACTGTTGTTCTCGACGCCGAAGGGTGAGATTAGACCACAGCTCTTTTTTGCGCGCCACATCCTGCGCCAAACTGGCTTCGTCGGTATCAGCGGTGTCAGCTTTAGTGTCGTCGTCTTTTTCCGTCTAAAATGCGTCAAATGTGTACTTTCTTAAATGGTTTTTACTGGCAGCTTTAATAGCTTTTTTTGGCATGCCGGGGTATGTCAGCCGCCCTTCAATAACTGTATGTTCCGCAACGGATATTCAAAGCGATAAATAAATTCCAAAGCTGTGTATTTTCCATTTATATATAAATAACGACCAAGACAGTCAATTAACGGAAAGACCTACGCTATGACAATAATAACAATTTTACAAAAACAAACAAACATGTAACGCTTTGAAATGTGAATTAAATGAACATCAAACTATTCAACATGCATTTCATTATTCATGACAATAACATATTTGATTCATAAAGCGCTTTAACTGACCAGGTCGGCATACATGTTGGGAAAGGACTTGCGAACATGATAAGGTATTGGCTAATGCAAGTATGGTAAGTAAATTTGCCATCTTTGATTGGGCATACAACCCTTGCATCAATCCGCATGGGTGAATGCACACTTGACAGAATTCCCACAAACAGTAAATGGACATTTTTAAACTGGATATAATGAATTGACCTGTACTAAAGGTATAACATACCTTTTGAAAACGGATAACATACTTCCATGTAATTTAAGCCTTAATCTTCATAATGAAAATGGTGGTGCGAGACAATCAGTAACGTTTCCTGTATTTTCATTGATCGTGCTAACACGATGCTTTATCACACTTTGTCTTAAAAAACTTCTTTAAAAGCGAAAATTCACTATTTTTTTAAAGAATCAAAAATATAGTGACGCTCCAAAACGTTATGGGGCCCTATTATTTGCTACAGAAAAAATATCCGTTTACAGCATGATTAACAGATGAAATCGGTCCATTCGTTTGGAAAAAAAGTTGGTATGTCATTATCTAGACTTGAAACAAAGAATAACCAACCTGCATGCTTCGAACTAATTCCAGTGATTGCTCGAACGTTAAATCGGAGTCTTTGGAGTTCAGCTTGAATTTCGGCTTGCATACATGTTGTCCAACTTCCGTTATTGAAAGTATTTGGAGGAACGTTGATATCCGGTGAATGAGCATGCATACAAACTGAATGGCCTGTCAAGAAAAACGGACTTGTTTTATGAAAATTATAATCAAATAGAAATCCAATTTAAATTCAATTTGAACGGGTCTATATTGCAATGCAATGTTGTACATTCTGGTCTAATTTGTGACAATTAAATTGCAAATGTTTATGTTCAATGCGTCTTTGCGGATGATTTGCATAAATGGCAATGTATATTGGATTCGTCTTTGTTTATACTGCTATGCATCATCGTATATAACATGGGTCTTTGTCAACACTACATGTACAAGGCAGCATTGTGAACCAAATACGTCTTGCATGGATTGCAAACAATATTAAATATTTAATAATGAGTATTGTTACGTAATGCTATGCCGAATTGTCATTATGGCATTGCACAAATGTATATTTATTGCGTCCACGTTCATATTGTTATGCAAAATGTTATATTTAAAGCCCCCACGTCCGTATTGCCATGTTATTTTGAGTACTTAATGCATCTTTGACATTATTAAAAGGCAATATTGTTAAATTGTTCATATCTCAATGCAACATTTTTTAATTAATGCCTCTGTGACTAAAATTCAATTTAACCATGTATATTTAATACATCTTTGTCATTTTTGCCATGCAAAACTATAACTTTGTCAATATCTCAATGCGAACTTTTATATTTAATGCGTTTGCAACTCAACCATTAATAGTTAATGCGTTTTTTTCCAGACAACATTTCAGAATTGTGTACTTAAGGTTTCTTTGTCCATTTGTCGCTATCCATATCACATAAAAGTCGCCTTCCTATACAGTACAACATATACAAGGTGATTTGTTCTAAGATGTCTACATACAAACATTTAACAACACAAAACAAAATAACGCTGTGCCGCTGTGTGCATCAAACATCATACGTGCGCTTGTTTACTAAATTGTTGCAGCTCCCGATGTAAATTTCTGCGATATATAACTTTATGAGACACCTTTATTGATGGGAATGTTTATACCAGATTTCTATCCTAAAAGCCGGGCTCTAGGCAGAAAAGAAATCGTATAAACCAGCAGATTGGTAGACAACCGGTAATAACAGAGCATGTTGTGAGCTAGACTCTACATTGACCTCCCATTCCAAAGGCAAACGCCCTATCCTATACGCCGCGGTGATGGTTCTATTGTTCGTTCATTAAAAATAGCGCGTTTTTGCAAACAACAAAGCCATGTGTTGTATACATACCAGAAGGACCCCAAACACGGCGGTGAATGCGATGCTGATGGGCTCAATGGACGCCTCGCGGATACCGGTGGCGCACGGCAGCTTTATAGAGATATTTCCGCCGGAGTCGGCGTTTACTTGCTGAAGGGAGAAGACGATCGTCACGAAGAGCGCGTTCACGAGGAGGAAGAATAGAGACACCTTGTTCCTGGTAATGAAGCACCAAAACACATTATGATACACATTTTTTGTTGGAATTACAATTTGCCGTTGAAAAGTAACCAGAAGACATACCTTACTTGTAAACAGTTTAAAGTTAAGATTTTGTTTTCTGTGAGTGTGAAGAAAACAAAAACTGTTTTTTTGTTCGTGAAAACTTGATAGACAAAGTTTTAGAAGCAAAGTTGATACTATCGGAAAGGCAACGATATTTAAAAAGTCCCCCCCCCAAAAAAAAAAATGTGTGTACGCTATGGCTAATAATTAAAATTTGCTACACTAAAATTAGTATATTAACAATCATTTTTATAAAATCTTTTTTTTTAAAGATGTGACTACTCGCCAGTAATCTAAACACTTATCTTATTATATAAAGGGTCTGATTAGAGAAGAAACTAGTTTTTTTTTATATATAGCAACACCAGCAGCATCTGCTGTCACACAAACACACCCAGAATAAAATCAAACCTGAGTTGTATCAGTTCCGCCTGTGTTTTCTCTTGTTGCTTTAAATCTCCTACCATTGGAAACAAATACGTATCGATAAGCTCCCGCCAGAACTCCACTTCCGGTAATGGGATGCTCTCGGGGATGCTGTCCCGAAAGTATGGATCCTGTGTCCAGTGGCGCGGTGGGCGTGGCGTCCGGTTGCTGACGTCGTCTGCGTCTTTTTAATAGACACGTGTTTGAATTTGAAAAAATTGCCCTTTGCGCAAAAAACAACAACTGCGCTTTTGCAATAAAACACATGAGTGCTTATTTTCCTTAAAACAATAGTGGTGTGAAAAGCGGTTGAATTTTGCAATAAAAATCGACAGACTGAGTTTGGTCTTACAAAAAATAGCACTCTTTGAGAATTACAAATTTTGACATTTTTTTGCATTAAAAATAGTCGTGTCTTCGTATATAGACAAGATAAGATTTCGATGACGAGTTGAATACTAGCCCAGGCTAAATGAGTAATTTTACATACATGTTTTGCATACTCGCTGTGAAGAGAAATAAATAATCAGATACTTTTACAATATATCGGTATATCATTCAATGCATATATATTTTCGTAAACACCCTCTGCATACATTGATTATTTTAGGAGTATGAAAATAAAGGTGTCCAGCAATTGAGTTATCATTACACGATGCACAGGTAATGAGCTCTAATTTCGTAGTCAAAACTGATTGTGTTCTGAAATGGTTTTTAAAATTTAATTTCATAGTTAATTTTATTGATAATAAATCTCACAAAACAAACAAAAATGAAAACAGTTGTATTCATACTTCGAAAATCATGTTCAACTTATAATAATGAATGACTTTACAAAACTTATTAAAAGCAACTTCTTTATATTGCATATCTTTTTCAATAATCACACAACTGACAATCTATATGAAACATGTCAAAAGCATTGAAGAACGTATACTATTGAAAGACAATATTTTTTACTTTAACGGCATTTATTATTTTAATTTAACAACTAGATTCTTTGTCAAATAAGCGAAAATGTCAACCAAATAATATTCGATCATACTTTTGTTGTTGGCACCTTCAAACAAGTCCGATGGTTCCGAAAATGTCACGTGACCCCGCGACTCGTTTTCAGTGGTCATGTTATCGGCAAGCGGGTCAACGAGTTTAGCTTCAAGGTCATCCAGGCGTTCCAAGATGACGCTCAGTTTCATTTCGCCGATGTCTGGCGTCTCTTGTGGACAACACATACACCTGTTACCATGGTAATTATATAGTAAAACTTAATCAACATTTCATTGTATCCGGGGTTGTTTTCATGCAAGAGAAGGTTAAGTAAGTGAACAAACCTATTATTTGTATTTATTTTTAATCAGGTCGTCGAATTTAGATAAACATATTTTTTCCGAATTCAAAGTAAAACTGGGGGGAAAAGTTCTTAAGGTGCGTTGAACGAACCAACGACCGCTTGAACCGCACAGCGCAATTCGACGGAGCTTACCGGGTGCCATCTTAGTATTTTTAGTAGCAATATTACTGTTTTAAAATAACACTTAATAGTTATTATTACGATCCTAATGGTGTGTTTAAGTTGAACGTAAAAGGTGTTCCGTGATCCGGACAAAGATAAACTTACCTAAAGAGGTTACCGAAAGCAAACATATAGCCCGACTTCCCCTCTGTGTCGGCCATTCCGATCTTTTCTAGCCATTCCTGCACCGCCCCTTTCTTTAGGGGCGGGGTTTTGACAGACTTGTCTGTTTTTTTAGCTGAAATGTTTTATTCGTATCATTAAGTTCATATGATGATGTTTTAATTTATCTTGTGAAAGATGGATATGAACTGCAGTTGCGTGAATCGGCTTAGAAATTTACATTAAACCGCAGATAAAAACAATGAAAAACTGAGATTGTGATACCAATCTATAATTATTTTGAACACAAGAAGCTCCTTTCAATTTTAGGTAAAATCAGTTGTGTACCTAATTATTGGTTTTGATCACATATAATGTACATAATTGCTTCGAGATTTGAGACAAAACTGTACATGCTAATGATGAATATTAACTGTTTGTTCACAAAACCGGAATGTATTGATACACAGATTCTAATTTGTAAGTCGTTTAAGATACTTGAGCGGGCATATATTATTTTTTTGTATTTGTCATGGCGCCTTTAATTAATCAAATATTTTCTTATCTGTTTCTTAGTTTAATCAATGCGATGTAACCTGGATCACGTCACCTAGCGTCGCACCTGTGGTGGGCTTCGGTGACTCCCTGGTTCCCCAGGATACCACGTGCAGATTCCCGATGGAATAGAGCATCAGCAGCATGGACATGGAGGGGATAGCAAGGAAGTAGAGGAAACCGTGAGCGATACACCAAAATTCCTGCGCATGAAAATGTCGCAATATACATGTCATAAAAACAAAAGCGACTTAACACGTTTGGCGTTGTACTGGCATTTTGGTTTTGCATTCCAACATCAAACATTTCGTTTGATTAGAAAGGTATATGTTTATAACATCGGAATGGCAATTTATCTTTCAACAATTAACGAAACACACGCACGTTGTATGGACCTTTAGGATATAATGGGTAGCTGCTGTATAATATCTGCTGCTTGTCTACATGATATTCAATAATTCAACACCTTACCATAGTGTCAACATCGATGCAAATCTTTCAAATTAAACGGTGCTGTATTACAATTTGTTTATTCCGCATTACTGACAGGTAAAAACAATTTATGAATAAAATAAAAAAAACAAGTGATCTGCCAACAAAGAATATGTACATACTTTATTGAACTACTAAGGTATTATTGTTTAAGACAGCTTAATATGGAACGCCTTCACTGTCTTATAATACTAAAACTTGTGATATTACGTCAATCTGACTGTGCATTAATGCATATAACCATTATATGTATGCATAATCACAATATATAAATACATAATTCGAATATATACTTATAAAGCATTAATATATAAAGATATAATTTTCTTATATATAGATAAAATGTAAAAATATACATATACGAATGTATTATATACAGATAATCTTCCATTATATAAAGGCATTACTTCTTTATATGGAGGCAAAAGATCTCTTTATGAATTCCTGTAACTATTATATATATGCATTATCACAATATATACATAAATACATAATTTGAATATATACAGATAAAGCATTAATATATAATTTTCTTATATATAGATATATACTCTTCCATTATATAAAGGCACTACTTCTTTATGTGAAGGCAAACGATCTTTATATGAATGCCTGTAACCATTATATATGTATATGCATAATCACAATATATAAATTCATAATTTGAATATATACAGATAGAGCATTAATATATAAAGATATAATTTTCTTATATATAGATATATAATCTTCCATTATATAAAGGCATCACTTCTTTATAAGAAAGCAAAGATCTTTATATGAACATAAATTAGTATTATATTACCACGGATTACTCCGGTAACAAACACATTCAACACGCAATTTCATGTTAGTTGTTTTGTCATTTACACCCAGGCAATTAAATCCGTACAGTGACATATTAAATGATATGATATCCAATGTTATCTTCTCCTGTCTGAAGCGCCGTATCACTCCTTCTTTCACTCCAAGTCGCTCAAGTATCAAATCCACACCCATTGTTGTGAAATGATGCAAAACTAATTTTCTCCCGTGTGTAATAAAAGCTTCGTATATTTAATGTTATCTTTAATTCATTAAGATTATATATATTGCTTACGAAATTTTGTATTCATGTAATTTATTTCGATGTTCATCAGCATCTTAACTTAGCATGGATTTATGTAATAACGTAATTATCTTAATAAAACGTCTATTTAGGATCATACAAAACGTTAAAATCTTTCTGTACTATACATTTATCTTTACGTGTTGAGATTACATATTTACAAACACTAATTTAAGATTTTAAACGTATTTTTAAAATTTTATCTGCATTTAAAGACGATATGTGTTTATATAATTACTATATATGTTTATAAAAAGATATTTTGCCTTTATATAAACAAGTTATGCCTATATATAATGAGAAAATATTTGTTATCATTATTACATAAAGATTTATGTTCATATAAAGATATTTTGCCTTCATATAAAGAAGTAATGCCTTTATACAATGGAAGATTATCTGTGTATACTACATTTGTATCTGTATATTTTTACATTTTATCTATATATAAGAGATATATCTTTATATATTAATGCTTTATCTGTATATATTCAAATTGTGTATTTATATATTGTGATTATGCATATATATAATGGTTACATGCATTCATGCACAGTCAGATTGACGTAATATCACAAGTTTTGGTATTATAAGACAGTGAAGGCGTTCCATAGCTTAACGTTTTGATGCAGTATGTTACTATTTTTAATAACAATTCTTATTATCATGACGTTAATAAGACGGCTAGGACATAAGTCCCCGAAAAACGCATTCAATGCATACATTTTACACGAAAACAAAACGTAAAAGCATGTTGGCTTTCGTAATATCGTGAAATATGTCGCGCTCTCGCTTTCGTACTGTCCCCTGTCTGTGCGCATGTGCATTTGTAATATAATAACACTTGCCAGATATTTATTGAATTTTGCTTTACCAAAATAAATGCAATCGTGTTCTCTTCTCTCTTACGCTTCCTGGTTAAAAATTACAATTTTTATACAGTAATCGCAAACGTAAGTATAAATACTGTTCTATAAAATAGATATGTACATGTATATATTCTTTGATTTAGGGAATAAGTTAAAATTCTTAATGTAAGCACGATATTCGAACCAGCGCGACATTTTACCATTGAACGTTGACAACATACCTTGCCCAACATTCAACCAAGCTCGAAATTCGCGGTTGACGTTTTAATTTGATGTCAGAGCTAGCATGACATTCGCATCATATTACTTTCGTCTTTCAATGTCGATATCAGAGCTAGCAAAATAATCAGACCACACAGATATTCAAATTTCGCTCTTCGACTTTCGATGTGATTGCCACTTTGCACACCTGTCCCAAGTTTCTTTAGCTGTGTTAATGGAACTTATGGATCATGAGGTTTCTGGTTGAAAGAATGCAAATGTACATTTTGTATCATAATATATTTAATGTTTCTGTTAAATGCACGCGAACCAAATGTTTATCTGTGGCAACAAAAATAACCTATAACTAATGCTTACAACTACTAATACTGTTTTTGTTGTCGAACGAAAAAAGGCGTTTACTTATGCATGTAACGAATGGAAATGGCGCTTACCTGCGGATGCATGAAAGCAGAAATGATAAAAACGCCAGCGACAAAGCAAATGAAGACGGTTGTGACGGAACAGAAACCGTTCTCGGCCGCCTGCTTTATGAGACCAACTATCACCAGCATCATCACCAACGAGTAGACCGTCGATAAGATGGCGGCAAATGCAAGCTATAAAACGAGTTAAAATTTTATAAACAGAAATCACCTCTATTGATGAGGTAGTGGACAAAAAGGTGGCGTTAATTAGCTAGCAAACAGCTCACGGAAGTTTAATAACCTGCCAGCATTACAGGTGCGAAGGTCTAGGACAAGATGGCGGCGTAGGCAAACAAGAAAACAATTTAGTTGCACTTCTGTAATATGAGAGCATTTCCCAAGTAAAAATCGCGGATGGCGTAGGCAAGCTGTAGAAAAGTAAATAGCAGTTGTATAATCTGACAATATAACATGTGAGAAGGCAGTGGACAATATGGCGGCCTACGTAAGCGTTGATGTAATTTTTTATAAATGATGAACAAATATTTATTTGCAAAAACTACTAAATATATTGGAATAGAGCATGACTACAAATATTACAAAACAGTAGTGTTGGTCTTTGCAATTATATGTGATGTTAGTTCTTTTGAAAGGATGGACAACAACAAAAGGACTTAAAATGAGAAATTTAGAAAAAGAAACTCAATTAATTAATGTAAGATTGTTTATTTACATTACATGGCATGTTAAAGACACGTCGAATTTAACATTGTCCTTAGAATTGCACCCAAAGGTAAAAAGGAATAATGCCAAATACTTAAAACGTACGATTTTAGATATGTCGCTCATAAAATGTTATCAGGCTACTTACTTGAGTATCGCTCTTTGCAACGAAACACAGAATGATAAAGGTGGTGACAGGGATCAGATTGAGTACGAGGGCCCAGTAGAGAGACAGCTGAGGGTACGCCATGTTGATTGCGCCGAGAACCATAAGGAAGATGGTTCCGGGCGTGAGGATGGAGGACACCATGAGGAGCATCTGGTAGCAGACGTAGAGCATGGAGATGTAGTTGTTGCGCTTGGTGACGTTCTTGAAGTCCATGAGCAGGTCAAGGATGTTCGCCATGGTGGAGGGAGTCCAGCGGCGGCGCTGGTTGTAGAACTCGTAGAAACCTGAGACGAAACATACGATATGGTACACGATAAGACGAATGGCTATAAAATAACCTAAAAGTGAAGTAGACACCCAGACGCATTCGTGCACATCTGGGATAATATGAATGAATACAGATAAATGATGAACAATAGTTCGATTAAAGAGATATAATAATTTAAGATTAAAAAAAAGCTAAAACAAATAGTGCACTCTATGATACAGTTATGAAAAAGCAAAAGAACATGTCAAAACGTGTGACAAGAACCAGATGATACCAACAAAAGAGGATTTTGAGACGTCAAATATAAAAACAATACAAAACAACAATTAAGCTAGTTTTAAGCTTATTCCGGAAAAATTATGATAGTAACCTTCGAAGATCAAATAAGGGTATTTTTTACAATATATTATGAGAAATAAGAGCATCTTTTCAAGGGGAAATAATCAGCAACGTTATTTACAAATATAACATTACGCGGACATCAAGTTTTACAAATCTGTGAATATTTACAATGTTCACATACATAGCTGTTCTTTTTAAGTAACACGCCAAGTTCCTTGAAATGTTTCTGACTATTTGTGTGTTTTTATAAAAAAAATAACATAAAACTGCTTATTATTTATCTTATTGTGTTTAATTCTTTGTATTACAACACAACTAGACGAAAACAAGCCTACCTTCCGGTGCGTACGTGAGAGCGTCCGAGGCGGCACAATACTCCACGCGGTATCCTTGCTGGAGTAGCAACGTGCACAGCCAACGATCTTCTCCTTTGGAATTTTTGCATAGAATACAATTTTCTTAACGAACCTTACCTAATCTCATCATTTTTCCTAACAGAACAAAACACCGTGGTACCCAATTATAACAATGTGCACGAAACAACTTTACTTGAAAGGTTCAGAGATGTGTGTCTAATGTGCAAGCAAGAAAATACTGTTTGATTTTGCCGAACATATTGTTAAATACCGTACAAAGTTCATGTGATAAAACTTCACAAATCTTCACAAATCATTTTTCAGTATAACTCACATTAGTCATCTGACAGTATTCACGTATAGTGATAGGCTTTTGAGGATAATTATGTTTGAATACGGCAATCGCAGGTTTCAGGTTTACAATTAATGCAGTATAGCAAAAATGTCTATACAAAATATTTCAAACAAGTCGACACGTGCGCCATAATGTGTCATTAAACATTCTTATCGCTCCGTTCTATGAGCGTTATGTTATTATTTCATATATGCATACATACATATATATATCACAATAAATATATATATATCTATATCTATATATATATCTATATATATATCTATATATATATATATATATATATATATATATATATATATATATATATATATATATATATATATATATATATATATATATATATATATATATATATCTATATATCTATCTATCTATCTATCTATCTATATATATATATATATATATATATATATATATATATATATATATATATATATATTATATATATATATATATATATATACATTCCTTAAATCAAAGAATATATACATGTACACGTTTATTTCATAGAAAAGTATAGATGAAATAATAACAAACGCTCTCAGAACGGTATATGCGGTTAATCATACCTTGGTCATACTGCACATAATGCCGTCCCTCGGAAGGTGGCGTCGTGTAGCGCTTCATGACGTTGTCGTCCATGATGGCGGAGCCCCGGAAGAGGCTGAAACATCCTGGGCTGCACAATACGCAGCCGAGAACGTGCTCGGTCGCCTTTTGAAGCCAATGACTCACCGCATATTCGAACTTCTGGTACCAAACCATAGGCCCTGTAACGCGACCACCGATGAGCAAACCATGTAAATACATAAACATGAGAAAGATGTGCAATAATGCAATACGAAAAATGATTTCAAAGTTTTTAAAAATCGGGGGTCAACATAAACAGTGTTATTTTCAAGTTTAACAACCAAATATGTTCTTTATATATATTTTATTTGAACACATCTTTAATATAAGAATCTTTAGATGGATTTTTCTTCAATATATACCATTACTTCCACGAACATTGTACTGACATGTTTATGTTTTACAAAAGCGATACACCGACAAATTGAAATATTAACAACAAGAGGGCCTATGTGAGCATAAGTCACCTTATTGACAAATAATGCAAAGATGGACCAGATCGTTCACAGTTGTTGTTTTTTAAATTTAAATTTAAATTCAGTGTTGACCCCATATGACCTAGTATTAAAGTGGAACAAAACCGAAATAAACACGTTTGATTTACAATAAATATTCATTAAAAGACAGATTAAGCCATACATATTGCTTCTAGAATTTTACAATCTTCCTCAAGTTTCAAATAAAGCTATATTAGACAACAACGACAATATCCCCTAGCGACCCAGTTTTTCTAATAAAAAGAAACCTTTTAGATATCGGTCGGTATATCATTTAGTTAATGGTTATGGCCATTTACTATTTTGAATAGCTAAAGATGTGATTTTTTAGAATGTTCACAAGATTTTTGTACAGCCAGGTAATGGTTGAAACAGGTTGAAATGAAAGTATTATTGGGACAAGTGTATTGAACTTAAATAATAATAAAATAAATATGGGACCAAGGTGTTCCGTTTTAAAGCGATTGAGATAATTGGTAAGATAGATCTTTTTATAAAGTATCATGTAAAGTATGCAACGGATTTTACGTTTGGACAGTTCACGCGCTCTTCCTACAGCCACGTACGAAAAACTGCCGGGCAACAGGTGGTCATATAGGTCCACGTATCGGAACAATTGGTAAAATCGGTCGATGTATTTTTCTATTAATTTGCTGTCAAGTAGATTTATGTTCAATGGTTAAACACTTACATCTAGAGCGTTGACCATATTTTTTATAAAGTATGTACAGACAACTACTCGCGTGCGGGTGGTCGTGTTTTTCCGCGTATTGGAACAGTTTTCAAATTCGGACTTGATATTATTGGTTGAAGATAAAAAGTACTAGCAACTCTATATTTCACAGCAAAAGTATGCACAACTACGTGTATATTAAAATAATAAGACTTACTATGTGTCATTTTTGAGAGTTTTGATATACTATCGAATGATTTTAACCATAAATCAAGTCTTTATATTAATTTTAGTGAAACGTGACTAGACATACGTTTGGCAATAAAAGAAGCCAGTTGTTTATGAGAATATTCTTATTTTACCATTACTTATTGTATTAAGTTACTTTTCTGCATATACTATATAAACAATTAATTTCGAAAATCGGACTTGAATAGTATTTAACAAAAATGATGCGTTAAGCTTGGTATACCTATTTATAGACATGAATCATCTGTGTGGTAATTTTTTTAAAAGCCAGAAGAGTTGAATACCTGCACACCAATTACCTTTTTTAAATCACCGATATATAATAAAGATGCTAACCAAGTTTCAATATTTTACATTACAAGCGCTCTGCTCAGTTAATGATAGTTAAAGATCAACAAGCGTTTCATGTACGTGTATTAAATTCGTAATTTGTATGTGTACTCTATGCGCCTTAGCGCAACGTTCTGCAAATAACTATTGTTATGCAGGCACGCCCGAAACAACAACACCCATTTACTGAGAAGTAACACATTATATTACCTCTGTTATTGTCTTTTCAATAATAATAAGTCAGACTCCATTGTGTCACTTAGATAAAATGATAATACCATCGATCACTGAAAACATTAGCCGTGTAGATAAAATAAAGATGAAATGCATGTTAAAATGATCGAATATAATGTTTTCAGAATAGATCCATAGATATGATCAATGTTTTGAAGCAACCTTGTCTTATAAACATTGCATTCATCTGTATCTACAATCAATTTAAATTTCATTCGTTCAATGGTTTTAAAGGTTATTGTACTGATTCTGGCGTATGGCTATACTTGTGACATACAACACGGCCCTTAGCACAAAAATTGTGCCTAAAATCAATGCCCCGTTTAATTATCGATTGAAATATAATATAAATCAGAAAATATTCGATCGAACTTAAAGGATCAGAATTGACGCCAAAGCTGAAAAAAAATGTAAACAAACCCTCACCGTAAGTTAGACACAAATCGTTTTACCCAACATATCACCTTAAGAAACAGTATAACTCACCCGAAGTTACGCAGACAGTTGCCAGATGATATGAAAACGATCAGCAAACTTCGCATCCACTCGACGGAAGAAACGCTAACATTCATATGCAATACAAATACAAAAAAACACTTGCCTGCAATTAGCAGTACCACATATACTTACCGGAACCAATTGGATGTATACGGCCGCATGCAGCGCCGACGTTAGGGTTCCGCCGCATCCGGTCTATTAGCAGCTGCAGCGCTGAAGGCTGGAAGTCAACGTCGCCGTCGAGTGCGAGAATGAACGTGTTTTCGGCCACTGTTCGGATTCGCTCCTGTCCGCCGCCCATCGACAGCAGCTTGTGGGAGAGGAAGTAGTACATGTACATCACCTGAAGTATTGAAATGGAACATAAACGCTGTGTTCATATCTTAAAGACGAAAAGATCAGAAGGGGATATTCGAAATGGCTTAGATATACGCTAGTTTCCAAAACGTCAAGTGAAAACATAGAAGAGTTGTAGATAATATCCCCGTCTTCTGGTTACTCTCCGGAATGATATGTTACGAAATGTATATTAAGCAAATGTCCGTAGATGACGTACGCTAACTAATTAAAATAATTACTACGGCTTAGCCTTCATGGCCACACATTTTGTGTTACATAGCATCTGCTTACCCTTAATATGCGCATAAGAATAACTGTAGTTTTACTAACCTGGATCTTACTATTCCGCCAACAGATCTTGTGTTTGCCTTCCACTGATTGTGCAGAAGAGTCTTCAGATTAAAACCTACATGACTACAGTTCATCCGTTTAAACCTACCTGCTAACAGTTCATCAGTTTTTAAAAGAGTAACAACAGTGTCATCAATCTGGTTTCCAATTTTCTTGTTTGTCCTAGAGGTTCACAGAAAAATAACAGCAGTTTAAACTACCTGACTTGACTCGTTCCGCAAAGAATGACTGCGGTGTACTCTACCTGACTCCACCTCTTCCGGTGACGTATTTTTTGCTTGTCCTTCAGATGCGCAACCAGCTGGTTACCCCACGGCAGTCGCCAAACCAACCGACCCCCGTAGGGCGTGTCGATAATGTAGGGCGGCGGGATCTTCATGTTGACGGAACTGAAACACGAGACGTGCATATCTTGTTAAAGTTGGCATGTATATAGTGTAATAGGCAACTACGGTTATTGAAAATAGGTGCTTATGGTAATGGTAGTTTGTGTAGTAACAATGGTCGGCATCTAAGTCAACATGACTTTTGACTTTTGAGTGGTGGTGCTTTTCTGTGGTCATCCGGAATGTATATTTGTGTTATTGATTGTGCTTTTGTTTTAGCTGTTTGCAAGAAGGTTAATATTTGTGTTTTAAAATCGGTGTGAAGGGTACTATAATCACTGTACCACACTCATTCCGCATCCGAGCCGAGACAGAGTGCGCGGCGAGGAAGAGTATACTTTACATAGCAGTTTTGACTTATGAAAATAGTCCACTGCGTGTTATGTTCAAATCGTGTAACACAGCTCTCCTAAACGATCACAAAGGCAGGTCAGTCAATAGATGCATTCTTGAAGACGCTATGAACTCTGAATTACACACAGTGCAAAATACACAATGCACAACAGTTGATGCTATTAATTAGCAACCTTAATAACAACCGATTCCTTATCAGATCAAAGGGCAAAAACGGAAAAACTCAATACCCTTCTACTAAGTGATCAATAGAACCATTGTTTATCTATGTAAAGCAAAAACAAATATAATTGTAAAGAAAAATGTTTTATTGTCATATGCATATCAATTTATTTCATTATTGTTCCATAATGATAAGAAACACGCTGTTTATTGTGACAAATCGTGAAAATCGGAAATTATTTATCCATATTCGCTTAAACTCAACAGAAACAACAAAAAGGTTTGTTTTGATCATTAAAGACTTTATTGTGTTTGATACGTGTTTAAATAATACTTATATTACTATTAACACCAGCTTTTCACATCGATGACCAACTTCGTCCGGGGAAGACATAATGGACTATCGATAAACGTTGATAACACAGCATAACACTTTAAAGATGAGGAAACATGTTAACTGAAATAGTTAAGTGAGATGATAGGACGGAAATCATTTAATAAATAACCACAATTGTTTGCCATACTCGGTCAGTCGGTATGGGAATCGTCCTTGAGGCTACTGAAATTTGCCAGTTTTTCATAAATAACACAGTTTGACTTCGAATTTCTATTCAAAAGTATTGTGCTTAGATGCCCCATTTATAATAAGCACTAAGCTTTTTAAAGTCTCGCGTCATGCGAAAATGGTTCCTATAACATATGCAGCAAGCAGACTGCGCAAGTATGCAGACTGGGCTTGAGCTACGCTAGCCGAAGCGCCACAAGACCCATTGACGCGGCTCTAAAAGTGTGATTTTAATGTTCGAAAGAATACTGTGTGTTAATCAAATTTTAAAATACCATATATTTCGATGGTGAGCAAATAAACTCATAGTTAGCTATGTGAGGACACACATGATGTAATCTCCCGTAGTATATTGTTTATTTACGAACAGGTACGTGTAGTTTGAATAAACGTGCAGTTAATAACACTAATTTCATGAGGTGAATACGCGACTTACAAGTAACAAAAAGCAATTACAATTTAAACCTTTTTTTAAATTAAATTATTTAAAAACGTATTTTTTTCTAACTTTATTTCAAAGTCAGGATGTTATATGTTTGCGTTTCCAATCTCCAGGGGGTTATATATAATCCACTGTTAAGAGATAGCATGATGTATGTATCGTAATATAAAACGGTAATTAATACAGTACATTAAAGACAATGTCGGACATTATCATCAAACCTTTTATCTGTAAACAATTGTTCCTTTTGAAAAGTTATAGCAAATGCTGAGCCATTGAATGCTTTGGACGAGTAAGTAATGAAAACAATTGCCTTTTACCAAATTTAGGCGGTCGCAATTTAGTTCCAGTATATGTATTTCATCATGTCCGTTTATAAAACTGATTAACACCGTTTTTCTATAGCAACGTGATCATTGTTGCTGCTTTAAGGCCCTCCGTACGCATCTACCGGATTTACCAATCACTACACATGCACGCAATTTAAAACTCGTGTTTTGATAATAGCGCGAAATTGTGTCTGTCGCATGAAAAGCGTGCGTGTTGCAACATACCAGGTGCCGAAACTAAATTAAGACGTGCAACTCAGCACATGAATAATTTTTTTAATGAAACATTTATATCGGAATTAATGTGCACTATGAGAAATATTGACCCATTGAAATTATAGACAAATACGTCAATTTACGACTTATACATTGCATTTGGTGGTACATTCGTTAAAAAATGGTGAAGGAAGGGTGGGGTGAGAAGAGGAGTTAACGTAATTGTCAATACATGATATGACTTACAAGAAATGGAAATAAATTAAATGAAGTATTTTATTTTAGGCTAAAAATATTAAATACTTTTTTTAATGTGGTTTGTCTTTAGAATATAATACAAGACTCGTTGATATCAATACTTGTATTATTATAATTATGTTTTCCTTCATTCTTTGTAAGACTCACGCAAGCAGGCAGGTACACTCATGCATAGAGCAAATAAGCTTATGATTTGGGTCGTCAACGTGAGCGAAACACTCTTATTATATACCGTGTACTAATCATTTGACAAATTTAGGTTAAACTCACCTGATTGCGTCATCAATTGTCTTCATCAGTTGTTTCACGTAATCATTGACTCTTGACTCTCCGTCTTCGTAATTAAACGCGTCATCAAAGAAAATGTGAGCTGAAAACGCGTGAATAGATTATAAACTGTAACATTCACCTGAATTCCCTTAAACACAATGACTTGGTTGTTCTTATCATACTAATTGACATATGGACAAGAAGTCAACCCGAATAGTAGGTATATCCGGACATCTGTGTTTCTGTTTCAAGCAATTACTTGGTGTCTTAAGAGAAACATACAACATAGCCGACATTTTTATGTAGTTTATCTAATAGAATGTTTACAAACTAAGACTCGCCCCGATAACGAGTTCATTAATTAATAATGAGAAAATCCTACCCTCAAATTCGTAATAATCCGGATCCCAAATATTGAAATAAAGCTGAACATTCCTCCGCTCGCCTTGGTCAGCATCCAGGCTTCCAAAAAAAACAACAACAACAACGTATTAAATTGTCAAGGCCTTTAATTAAATAAAAATGCAATGCATGGTAAAAAAGTTTGATCATATTGCTAGATCAATTTCTTATATACCCATTAAAGACAATTTCTACATCGTTGTTTCTTTCAAAAACAGCGTATTATGAACTACATGGTGTAAAAACGGAATATGAGATAAGACGACGAAGTGATTTATTGAATTGTCTGTAACAAAGAAATTATGTAGCTGCGACCTACCTAGTTTTTTTGCCACAATGGAATGCATGGACAAGCAGTTTTGCGAGATAATACATTTTTATGATTTTGCAAGTTGTTAATAGAAAATAACAGTAGCTTTTACAAGGGGGATGGAATGGGTTGGCTATACAGGACCCGCAGTCCGAATCAAACTGGCCCCGAATGCTCAGTCGCTTGAATATTAACCGTCCACAAAAAATGTCGATCCGCTACCAATTGGTCAAATCGGTGACATATTTTTGAATAACTGATCACGTCAAAATATCGACCTGACCCCATTGATTGAACTTAACAAAAATAAAATAAACACGAAACGTATAACCGATAGATAGACTTCAAGATCTGGGTCATCTCGTTCTCGGTCTCGTGCCACATGGTTGCGCATAGGTAAATAAAGGGTGTGTCATCTTTTCGCAGAGGGCTCTGAGAGTCTTTCCCTAGGAACCCGTTCTCCGGGGTTTCTAATAAAGACATGTCCAACTGGTTGATCTGTGAAATGAATTAAACAACACTTGTAAATGATGCAATTGTTTACCTAATAAAGATTTAAATAAAAAAAAACGTCGAAAGAAAGTCTACTATATGTATATCATGATTTTTTACTACGTGTTGACCCAATTGATTTTTTTCATTCCGTTTCTTGCTATTGAACATTACCTATAAATTTCCTATGTCGACATATCTGAAATTAAAACAATAATAGTGTAACCCCACTCTACCGCGACGCTATAAAAGCAAGCTCAAATAGCAAGGCAGTATAGGTTATCCCTATACCGAATTTTACTACACACACCTACCCACACAATTTTAAAATTCTTCGACGAATTTTTACTACTGCCATCACCTATGTGGGACGTCGGAAAAACCACAACCATAAGTTGGATTTCTGTGGGTGTTTACGTTGGGCGCACATATAACTCCGTTATAAAAATCCTTAATCATAATAAGGATTGAACCCGAGACCTTTCGGTTCAAAATCAGGCAGGCACTCTACCGCTAGCTCATACAGCAAGGCAGTGTAAGTTCTCCTTGTACCGAACTCTGATACATAACCAATCTTACACATAGATAATTGAGTATATGAAAATGATCTTATACGTTTCTGATTTGAATACCTTGACGTCGATCGCCTTAGTGTCCCACTCTTTCCGTCTATTAAGGAGCATCGACTGGTCCAATAGAACACCGCAGTACATCGGCTGAACGAATATTCTTTACCAAAAGAATAAAATTGTCCTTATATTCACTAAATATCGACGCTGACCAATTGTTAACACATTTTTCATAATTAAACGGGAATTATATTGTGTTCTTAAAAATATTTGGGCATTGCAACTGCTGTTCACATCGATACAAAGCTACAGAGATTCTACAGTTTAGGATACGCAACGAGATTCATATCAACCTGAATAATATCGGCCCATAGAACCCAATTGACAGTATACATGTTTTAAAATATATTCAAGTTGTACTATTTTTTTGATGATCAAGTACATCACGGTAGTGTTAATCAAAATTAAAACCAATGCAAAGCCGTATAATTACCGATCTTTATGTTTCATGCGCTCCTTCGTCTGCCGCCAAATGTAAGAAGTCACCAATATAATTGTCATATATCCCATTATGCTCGCCATGATCATTGACCAATCGTAGGCGAGTCCATCCGTCCATTTTGGAAAAGGCAGGTAACAACCTGTGGTCATGGATAGCTCCTAGTATAGTAAATTTTAAATTACTTACTTATAGTTTCAAGTAAATTTATTTTAAGCACTGTTCATGCCTAACATGATAATATAAGCAAACACTTACATTAAAAAGCATCGGTAGACACATTAATGACGAGGAAACAAATAATAAAGCAAACGTTTTTTTTTCATTTAAATTGAGAGCATATTTACAAGTTAGGCGATACATACGAACAATAGGGGAAAGCAGACGATATTTAAATGTATAAAGAAACAATTACGAAAACCATATTATACATAACAGTTGTTTCCATACTTTCTTAACGTACATACCTAGTTTCATGAATGTACTGTTATTATGATAATCGATGGAAATCAGCGATTTTAATTATATTTTATTTGGTCTCGTGCAATTGTGTGCTATCGATCAAACGTGTTTTTATATTCGTAAGGGCATAACATCCAAGGCAAAATATAATTAATGGCAAATATTATTAGTGAAGTTTCATTAAAAGCACATTCTTTGGTTCGATTCTATTGCATGCAAACTTTTAGTTTCGACAGGTAACCTGCTATTTCTTGTATAATGTGTTGTCGAAATTTATATGGAGTTTAAACAAAGTAAGATTCGAACCCAAGTGTATCTTGAAACAGTCTTTAATTATTACATTTACTATAATTATTTATATTTAAGTATCAATCATTAATACATATATCTGTTTCATACTTTGAATGAGCCAGGTGAAATAAGAAAATTCATGAGATCGCCAAATATGCATCATTTCGCACTAAACAAAACTAATTTGTATACACTCTGTCAAGTCAAACTTAGTATTTTCTGTTGCATGTATACTTATAAATAAAATTTGATAATATGATAATTTAAAATACAGTGGATGGACTAATGAAGACCAAAGAGCAATACTTCTAGTTTCAATTTCAATAAGGAGGGACTTCACTCCAGTTTCTCCGTATGTAATACGTGATGCCGCACTGGACATCATCCTTAATATGATTGTCGAAATCTTCTACTTAACTTTTTGTAATACATAATAACGTCCAATCACCAACATTCACAACTTTACAAATGAATAGGTTTAATGTTCAATAGATCAATGTTCGCTTACAAATGAATTGGTTTAATTTTCAATAGATCAATGTTCGCTTACAAATGAATAGGTTTAATGTTCAATAGATCAATGTTCGCTTACAAATGAATTGGTTTAATGTTCAATAGATCAATGTTCGCTTACAAATGAATAGGTTTAATGTTCAATAGATCAATGTTCGTACCTATTTTTAAAGCAAGATTTCAGCATTTATACATAGCTTCTGTTGCATGTTCGGCCAGATTCTTTGTCTTTCGGGAAAAAGGCACTATTGAATAAAATACCGAGGTATATATCATTAAAAACAATTTCAAGGGAATGATCTTTACAGTAAAATTCATGTATAACTGATCTCCCATTTCTAAAAATAGCAATTTTGGTCTGTTCCGTGTTAACAGTAAGTTTCATATGTCAAAATATTATGGCACACTTTTTAACGATTGTAAAGAGCGTTTGCTGACTCTTCTACGATACAAGTGTCGTCAGCGTACAACAAAGTAAACGGTTGAACGTTGTCATTTGACTGAGTATAGAAGTTTAATCCATCGAAATGTCTGATATTTTCTAAATGTCAATACAGATCATAAAACACAAATTAAAATAGTAATATGGTAATATTTTTTCCTTGCCTCACTCAAACTGAACATGACAAATAGTTTGATATTTCGCCATTACACATGATCCATTTTTTAGGGTTATTGTATATATTTGTTTTACAATATTAAAGAACTTCCCGCTTATAGGGTACTTGCCTAAATAATACGAAAATAATGACCTACTTATCGTATCAAATGCAGCTTTTAAATCGAAAATGGACAACATAATTATGTTTAATGAGTTCTGTTAAGCGCGCATAAGAGGCACATTTGTCAGCTGTTGAAAGATGTTTATGGAAAATAATATCTTCTAAATCATGTTGTGAATTTAATTCCTTAAGGTACATTTTACTATAACGATGTGATATAATTATATTGTTCTAACTGTTTCCAAGCAAATTCTTCGTTTGCGCTAACCTTTGCACCATGTAACGGTTTCATCGCTTCTCTAACAATTAAGGTGCAAATGTACTAAATTATTGCTACTATTGACATTGTATTATTAATCCTTTATTATTAATCCTTCGTCCTGTTAGCACAATATAACTGCCCCATCACTACTGCGTGAATGTTTTTGCTTTATTATCAACTCTTGAGCATAGCTGTATTATTGATAGGTGTTATCACTCATAACCGCAATACGCAAATTATAAGCTCATTTGATTGCACTGTTGGCTGTATGTGAAATATGGGATCTTCATGTCGATCGCATAGTTACCACGCTCTTATATGATACTAGCAATTATCTTTGATCAGTGCATAAAACGGGTCATCGTTCATTGTACCTACGTATACGTGGACTCTTTCAAATTATAACACAATCCGGGATATGTCATGTATCACAACATCTGATTATTAGGCGAGTTGACATCTCGCGAGATCAAGCCAGTCATAATGTTAGTTTCCATCATATCCTATTATACGGATACCGTTGTAAGAGATGTTACAATGTAATTTATGAAAACTCTTTTGGAACTAAACTTATCCCTAGGTACACATAAGATTGTACTGATAAATGGTCTTGAGCCACATATTCGCACGACGGCAGAAGATTTGAGGCCACTATTTATGGCAGTATATATGCTAGGTCATTTTTATTTGCATCTCGTGAACATTGCCGCAAAATAGTTTTCACGGAGTTTCAAATAACTAAAAAAACATCAGGCTAACTCACGTTTCGCGAGAACCCGGCGGCCATGATTGTAATCAAGATGGGCGTGGCCAGAACGAGAGGCAGCGAGAAACTCGGGATCTGAGTGAGGATCTTGTTGGCTGCGACACAGCACCTGCATTTAAAAAAACTATTATAAAACGGCCAACTTTCGATCAACTTATCTTGCTTTTCCTTAATTTCAATATCTTCAACTCTTTTATAATTGTATAGGTATTTCTCCTTTCAAAAATGCATGAAAAGAAAATCCATCACTCCCGAATGCAGCAAAGTCATCACAAAATACATAGCTACGTCAGTAACATATCGAGAAAAATGGACTACGGAAAAATACACAATGATTGTGTTGAATGTATCCTGAATAAAATACAAGTCGCACAATATGACCTTACTCGGGAATACAACGTACTACATTCGCCTTTCATACGGCATTGTTCGCTACTTAAATGCTTTAACATTGCTAATCACAATAAGTCGGTTACAGCAATTCTATTTTAACTCTGTTATTTCTCTTTTCGTCCTGGAAATCATGGAGGCTTTGAGCGCATTAGGGATTATAGTTTGTCTTTCGATGTATTTTATATGTTTTGGCTTGAAGTGAGTTAGATTTTTAAAATGATTGAAAAGTGAAAAAGAAACATTTTATTAGTAAAGGTAACCGTATAAGAAACTAATTCAGTGATGTGACGTATGTGTTTGCACCTCAACGTAACATAACCTGGTCATCATTTTGATTGACCGTTTTGGTTCCGCAATAAATACGAGTAAGCGTGTATGATTTTTCATCTCTAGAGATTATGTTGTAAATATTCTTAAAGCTTTTTTGAACGTGCTCATTGAAACACCTATGTTTTTTTGGAATTCTATAAAAGTATGGTATAGTTTTTGGTAAACCTTTAACAATCTCAATACGCATTGCATAAATTAAAGAATTTTCCAATATGTCAAATTTTGATAGCATTCTTTTTTTTGCTGCATATATCTATGGGGTGACTAAAACAAACATAGTTATGTCTTTTGGTGGATGGCAGTGAGTTGCTAAAACATTTTACAATCAACAAGCCTGTGTTCTTAAAAATGTGGATGGCCTTTTATTAGAATAAAACGCCCGTAAACCAGGGGTGTTTCTCAATTGTTTTCAAAATAAATTAATGAACTCCATTGTTTGAGAATATTGATGACGTCAATGCAGATGTATAACTAGAAAACGTAATGCCGAATTTAATTGTCATCATACAATATTATTACAATTAATTATGAAACTGTTGCAAAAGCCGTTTGTTTACAATAACAGTGATATTTTTATGTGCATCGCGAGGACAACAATGTTGTGAGTGACTCTACACTTATTTGTTTTACACACGTGATTAAAAAAAGCTAAAACAATATTTTAAATTCAGCCTGGAGTAAATAAAAGTTAAGTGTGGACACCACAATGTAGGGTCGGTGGAGTTAGTGGAAACAAACAAGTTTGTATGCCTTAACGCACTAGGCTATTTTATCCATCTCTTTACGTTTATATCAATTTGAAGTATATCGATTACTAGTAGTTGATAGAGTTCAGAATTATTTCGGTAAATACAATTCAGTGTATTGTTTATCATTTAACAATAACGCTCTACCGAGATACAATATGTCTGTGGTTCATTGAATTCAAATTTCAATTGGAAATTAACTCTAATATTTGTATGACTATTGCAAAAGTATAATCATGTGCATGGTGTTGTTTCAAACAACGATAAATGCGTGCTTATGATGATATCTGATCGTATTATTGTTCAACTCCTGGACAAACCAAACCTTATTCTGTCGTCCAAATTATGCAGAGTTGTGTCGTTCTAAACTCACGAATATATAATTTGCGTGTTTTAACAAAACACAACAGGTGTAGTTGTTTTTTTCAACAAATCTCGTTTGAATGTGTATTAAAAATATTACGCACTTATTGAAATGCTAAAATATTATAGCAATAACTATTTATACTGATACTTAAACTACAAATATTTCGTCATTTATAATTTGATTAATCAGTTACGCTTTTTATTTGATTATTCAATGAATATTTAGCGCTGATGCCAACCACTATCCAATGGTATTGTTCAATATGTCTGTTAACATGAATGGACGGCTCATGAAGGCTCTGTCCATTACAAATATTCATGATCATGTTAATGGACTACTATACTAAAATTCTCAATAGAATTGTCATGATTTAATGTACAACTGTCCATGATTTTTACAACTTGCGCAGTTTTAAACGTGTGATCAGATGCGCGACAGTGCAAGTGTGAAGCTTATAAATGTTTTCGTATGGGCATAATGAATAACGAACACAGTAATCAGATTCTAAATAATATAACGGCCACCTGCCTGTAGCACGCATAGCTAGACACTATATTCACGGCGGCGACCTGCAGCGGTAGGTACGTCGGACACTCGCCATACACGTCGTTCTCGACAAACAACGTCTTTCCAAACGTCCCCGACACCAGCGTCGCGTTGAGTCTGGCGCCATAGAGAGTTTCGATGCAGCTTTTTCCGTTGACACATTCGATGCTGTAGATGATAGTAACCACGGCAATCGTGACGACGATTTTCCACGTGTACACGATCAAATAGACCTTGGTATTGCATTTGTGGAGTTTGCGCTTTATGTTTTTTAAGCCGATGGACTCATCGTCTCCCTGGAAGACATGTGTGATTGCCGTATGCATCCTTCGTGACGGTTAAGTCCTTGCGTTTGGACTGTTTGTTTTAAATAGTGTAGAAAATAATAAAAATCAAGAAAGTCTAGAAGGAGAGCATTTCTTGTTCTTATCCACAGCCTCAATAACAGAATACCCATTAAAACATAAAAGATAATAGCTGGGATAACCGCCTTGGCATGTTCAATGAAAAAAATGGCGGTTTTAACCAGTTTGATTGCGAGCTGAACCTTACACATGTCCCGTAAATACATGTATCTGCAAACCAAACCCGCGTCTAAAACTTTGACGTCGCATATAAAAGCGCTTGGTTTGATTACACATACAACAATAATCTAATTGTCAACGATACTTATTCGTTAAATATATTGAGAATACAATTGGTATTGCTTAGACACCAAACGACCATTATTTCACACATTTCATTCGCACCAACGCTTAACTCACCTTTGGTACAAAATTCGCCCACCATGTGATGGACACAAAAATTGGAGCGAGTATGAACAATATGAGTAGGCCGGGGTTATGCTTCTCCCACGCCTCCTCCATCCTATGAACGTACACTGCCCAGAACGCTATGGATAAAACGCTGGTGACCATGGCAACCAATGAAACCACGCGGCGCACGAGTTTCCATTTCGAGTTGTCTGATTCGCTTTGTGAACTTTCTGAAATGGGCAAGGTTTGAAATGTGGATTTGTTTTCAGTGATTGGGGCGGGGGGTAAACATAACCTAATCTATCTTCCTAGCCCGAGGAATTAGCAACAGACGTACTATGATATGATAATATTTACGGTAGTACAACAAATGATATAATGATGAAAACGTATTAAAAACACTACCATTCTGCATAAACGCAAAAAACAAACATTGACTCGAAACGACTTATAAAAATTAGAGATTTGTTGAACTTGTATAGCTTCACAAAAATGTTGTTCAGATAGTCCCTTACTTAAACTTATTTTAGCAAAAAATATTTGTATATATAAGGAATATACACAACTAACAATGTGTTCTTTTGTGCTCGAAATATTATCGTCCAAGTGCCCTAAATTTTACTACAAATATATAATATATGAGAAAAAGTGATTGTTTATCCCTTGCAACAATGTTAATGAATTCTGAAGTATGATTGACACAAACAAAAACTTTACCTGGATATACGAGATTAAGTATGGCGGGAATAAGAGCTGTGCTCAAGCAAAAAGCGGAACCGGAAACCGGGTCTAGATTTGGCAGCAGGCCAAACAGGAAGAGACTAAGGCCGACTGAGTGCACAGTCTCCGTCACGAGCATCTAAAGGAAGATGCATTCAAAAAAAAAAGAATTATAATATCAGCTGATACAAATAATAAGTCCATGTAAAGCCGTATATTAAAAGTCAACATGGTTAAGAAATAATTTGTATGGCTTAATCTTGCACATAATGACGCAATTGAAAACTACATCCCGTTAAAAATGTATGAGCAATGGTATATCCGACGGAGACAAGTTCTAAAGACGCAATCCCCTTACGACAAAATAACCCAAAGCAAATATTTGACAGCGATTGGCGAAATTCTTTAAAAAGAGTGTCTATCGCCCTTAAACGCCTAAAACAATTTCAATTAAAAAAACACAAAATAGTCATGATGGCCATAAAGCAATAACATGAAAGGTACACCATTTTGTCTAATAGTGACCTAGTCTTTATTTATTTAAGCAGATCAAAGATGAGGCATCTAAAATGTGTATAAGAATGTTCTAAGATAGTGCATTGTTTCTTCGTTTTTAACCCATCAAACCACAATAAACTATCGGCTTAAATATTGTCACGACATAGATATTGATATTGTTTCATCAAAATTAAAACACAACTCTAGCTTACAATATCGTTGCCATGTGACTTCGTTTACATCCCATGGACTTGAATTCAAACTTGGCCTTGACGCGGTTAAGGTGAAATTATGTCATAGATTTATCCAGGTAGAATTATAAATGTGGCTTCTGTAGTGGTTAAATATATTTTCTTCGATTTCACCCGGTGACCATATTTTTACCAAACAACATCTAAAATGAAACAAGGCTAATGTATTTGTTAAGATTAACATTCCGAGCAGTATTATAAAAACTGAGTATTTTAGATTTTCTTCAAGGTTTAAAGATTTGTTCTTAATGTCTTCAACATTTTTTCGAAGATGTGGCAGTTTTCTCAAGGTTTTTCCCCACTCAAATAAGCAGGTTGTTTATATATGGTCGAGTTAATTATTCTGAGCATGTTTAGTCAAGAATGTTTCATAACTGAATTGTGACATGTTACCACTCTTATTGTTGATAACGCAAGACATATGACGACGGACATAGGTTGACCAAAATACGTTATCTTGATCGGTAATGATGTACGCTAGAATACTATAGATTTTATAGATCAACGTTTACCAAAAACAAAGGCTTGATTTCTATCGGACGTTTTTTCTTGAAGGTGATTCGCCATAGGCATGAGATAATAGTGAAGACATAGGGAGCCAGGAGAATCAAAACCAGGGACCAGATGTACCAGATCGAAGTTTCTGAAATACAAACGAAGGCGGTTGTATTCACATAACAAATCTTAACTAATCGCAATATCTGAAATATAAACACAGGTCGTGTATTTTAGTGTAGCTGTATTTTTTTGACAATACTTACCTAAGGGGGTTGTCTTCGTATGATAACTATTAGCTTATCACCGTGTTTGAAATACAATCGGTGAGACATGTATACCAATGAAAGTTTGGTTCGTTCAAGATATTCACAGTGTCTGAAATACAAACGACGGTGGATGTATTTTTTATGACAGATCTTAATGTTTTAGCAATATGCAATGTCTGCAATACAAACGACGGTAGTTGTATTTGTATGACAGATCTTTATGTTTTACCAATTAGCATTGTCTGAAATATAAAGGACGGGGAAGAATGGATGAAAATCTTAACATCTTGGCTTATTGTATTTCCTGAAAATACGTTCACGAAAGGCATTATTGGGGATTACAGTATAACAAACACAAGCATAAAATTTAGTACAGATATTTACTTATTACGAGTATTAACATAGTATTCCATAAAAAGTCTTAACGTATGTTCATTTAAGATACCATTGATGAGAGCTTTCTAACCAAGAACACATCTTAACAAGAGTAAACATTGACACACTTTTCCTGGGTAATCTGGTGTACCAATACATAGTGCAGTCACTTAGCCAGTAACTAACTAATGACCCACTGCAGTCAGAAGAAGAGGAGAATGACCGCAGAATTATGTTCGATTGAACTATCTTTACAGGTTTAATATGACAATGCTGTGGAAATTATCCGCGCTTTTTGGATTTGTACTGCAACGATCCACCAACTAAGCTGTATAGTTATATTATTTAAACCTGTTAACACCATCGTTACCATGTCAGATAACAATTCGACACCCAACCTACCTGTGGTTTGGTATCGGAAGTGCCCGTTTACCGTTTTCAGGCTCGAGTTCTGAAGAGCTATTGGCGGGAAAATGTTGGAGACGACAAGGAACAGCGTCCCCTTAGAGATGACGGCGGTTCCGAGCACTAAGACGAACAGGACGCCGGCGAAAACGACCTTGGTTACCTTGAAAGTCATCTTCCAGAAGTCAAGGTCACTTGACGTCACGTTATCCTGTGATGTCTCCCTGAAGACGTCCCATATGTTGGATTCTCTGATAGGAAAATTATAAAATATAAATCTTTTATTGGAATCAATAATGGGGAAACTATAATTAATCTAATGAGCGTTAGTCATACTTTGGAATTTTGAATAACACATTTGCAGTGCCACTGTCTACCATCGGTTATGACATTTTCACATGACTCGCCCTTAACGCATTGGTTTCGAAACCAAGTGGTCGCTGGTTTGAATCCCCACAGAGTGCTTACCATACTTCGCACCAGACATGAGATCACATACAATTATAATTTTATCTTATAATTACTCCTGTATAAATGCAGTATCCGAATCTTTTACTTATCTTTCCGGTTAGCGCAGTGGTTTGTACATTTGCGTTTTATATAGGCGATTCGGGTTCGATTCCCGTTCCAGACAGCATGTGAGTTTGGGTTGTGGTCACCATACCGAACAGTTGAGGTTTCCTCCGGGTCCTCCGGCTTTTCCCCACAACACCAAAATTTAAAAACGTTTCAGTAACAACGAAATAGCTGGAAATTGCAGTTATAATTCAAAACACGCCCCATATTTCGTGAGTCTTGGAAGTGTATTAGGTAGCAGCGATGGGGCCCACTCCGGGCCCACACATAATGTAGCCTCTGGCTCGGAAAGGACCTCATAACCTTAGAAATACACACACACTATAACTAAGATATTTGTTGCATGGAATTAGATCGGGTTTATTCTGGTGAAGGTCGTGATTAAAAGTCGGGTAATGCTGTGTTGATTATTGTAATTGTTCTTGTTTATTTAAGTAATAGTTGTAAGGTTTGTTAGATTTTTAGCGCTATTTTTTCCCACTTTAAAAAAAATATTCGGATAAATGACAAGTACCCGACACAATTACCGTATTTTCTGTGTCGTTGTTGTTGTCGTTTTAGGTCTTAGCCTAACATCGGCTATTCCCGTGCTTTCGGAGTCATGTGATGTCTTCTGAATCGTCTCGTTCGTCGGAACCTCGCTTCTGCATATGTTGTACTCTTTGTCTGCCGGATCCTTTTGGTAAGCCTCGTTTGTGTATTGCTGACTCATGTCCTATTTATTCTTTGAATTAAAACTATGATAATTAACAGCACAGCTTATAGAAACGGTCATAATGTTTGCTGTGTTATACTTAAAATAATCGTCATATTTATCTCAAATGAAGGTTAAAATCAACACAAAATAACTTGCCCTTACGGCTACAGAAAATTGATCAGTTGTTTGACTGAAATTCGTCTCTGAACCATTGAAGAAGGCCAGCTATCCTAAAGCGTGAAATAATAAACGCAATCAAAGCTTTATACTCAGCCACATTATAGAATTTGGAAAGGATTGTGTCATGAAATATTGCTTGTTATTGCTAAAAAACGAAAAATGTTGACAGTCTTTTCCATTGAATGTATAGACTTAGCTAAAAAAAAGTGAAAAACTAGTATTATTTTTTTCAAAGTCTGATGCATTGCAAAATGGACGAGTGCGGTTACAATAAAATAATATTTCATTTTAGGATTTGTATGTGCGAAAAATCCGACGAACGTCTAATTAATTAGCTGTGACCTTATTGGTGTGTGAACAACACTGAATATATAGAGGAGATTTAGTGGATTGACGATTGTAATTCACTCGTGATCATAGAAAATATATATCAAGAGTGAATTCTACCAAATCCAACAAATTTTCTTTTTATTTTATGCTTACAAATGATAATTTTTGTATGTTTGCCATTCCAGACACTATACTTCCCCGTTGGCGCCCCCATGTATTTAAAAAGGAAGCTCATCCGTATGTGTTTTATAAACATCAATGCAGAGTAGTCTATCTTTGTAAAATTGCCGTTAATTGGTGGTCACAATGGGGCAACAAAGATATCTAAAAATGAATCCGGTAAAACAATGAAAATTATCAATAATTTTCACTGTTATTTATCACTGTTTGAAAAAGTGAAGTATCAGTTTTAATTCACTGCTACTTCTCAATAAACCATCGGAAAGCATAAAATTAAACACACACTACTTAAACATCACACTGATAACTTTCGTATTATCGTTATCGGTAACAAATACATCGATGAGCCTAGTGCTTGACGGTTTGAGATTTGTAGTAGGTATAAACTGGTTAACTCGTCCACCAAAAAAAATATTAACATGAGATATCCCTGCTAACGTGTTTTTCTATTTGTCACATAGATTTCAAAAGTTGACATTTCAAGACATGAACAAATTGCTTTAGATTGTCTGAGTTTAAGGATCGTTGGAAAATTTCGTCCAATGTCAACCTATGTCATACGCGCAGGCTGATACGGTAGGAAAATTTGATATATTATTTTTTTTAAAGAATTAAATGATATGGGTAAATCTATTGATTGTAAGATAAAAAAAGTTCATTAAATCTTGTCTATATTTCATCCAGTAGGATAGAAAGAAAATATTGATCGAGAATTAGTTATAATTTATATGTTATAATCATATATTGATGTTATGTTAATAAATACAAAAAGAAATGAGAAAGAACAACTCCGCAGTTAAAAATATTTGCGATCGAAACCGAAGATATGAAGGAATGTAGAAATTGAAGAAAGTGCACAGCGAATTGAATCTAACCATAGTTTACTTGTATTTTCAGATATCGTTTTTTAATCCTAAACAATCAAAATGAGGGAAAATCGAGAGTAAATTGCGCTCTCGTGGTAAAATAACTACGTATCAGAAATATGAAGAGCGAAAAGATATTTTAACATTTTTCAAACCCTGCTTGCTTGAACTGTTTTGGGGCTCATCGTATGAAAGCTTTTGACAGACTCTAATCGTAAGAATCCAACATTATTTTGCCTGAAGATAATATTTATAATTATTTATATTTCGTAGGGTGTAAAAAACGTTTTCAAATGTAATGAATAACTGACCCTTTCGACAGCTTTGTGTATAGAAGTCGTACTAACAATTTAGTTTATTTAGTAACGATTGTTTGTTGCGTTTAGGTGATTTTAATCCGACATTTTTAACGATCGCCGCATAAAGTCACAACACACAAATATATCGATAAAAGCAAGATCGACATTAATTTTAGCACTAATAATATCCATTTTGTAAAGTCTATGTGAAGAATTCGGGATTTAAGGTTTTATTATTGTTCACATATTTGTTACATTGTATATCTTTAAAAGCTTGACCTTTGCTACGGTTCATCGTCGACTCGCCTGAGTATTACAAAACACTTCTTGAATATAAAACGTTCTTCAAATAAGCATCATGTAGTGTGCGTTACCTACGTGTATCACGCTGGCGATGCGGATTCGATAAAATAAAAAAAAGCCATGCGCGAAAGGTTAGTACCTCAGGTTTTGTTTCATTTATAGCCTAAACATTAGATTTTGAAGCACGGGAAAAGGTCGAATTGTTAAATGGTATATTCTGTTGTATTGTTAAGAAAGAATTTTACGGGAAAGAGTTTATTTTTGCAAATAAAAAGTAAACATTCCATCGACAGACAGCACGAACTAGATGATCAGAACACATTTCAACAAAATAAAAATACTTGCAAGAAAGTGACATAATGTAGAGTAATATGACTTTGCTTTAAAAACTTAAATTGTGTTATTAAATAAAAGATAAAGAAAGATACAGCATGATTAAATCGGTCGTTTGCATGCATTTTTAACACGATGATTTCCGAATGTGGACACATCGGATAACGTAGACTTTGAACAAAATTCGCATTATGATATACGAGTTTTGTCTTCTAGTTTAAATGCATTATTTTATATTATAAATATTCTTTCCGATCACTTTGACGTTCGAATCAATTTTCAGAGTCAAGCGCGACACAAGGAAAAATATGCATAACTTAATCAAAAACACAAATAAAATATAATCAAAGTTCTTGTTCGTTTTCTACATCGCATTACTATTCAAAATCTATCTGGAATATTTAGTGTTGATTATAAATTAAAAAATAAGTTGTATTGCTTATTTCTGAAAACATATATTTCACATGACGACTGGAAAGTATAATAAACATGCCGAACTTGTTTTGTTTTAAGTGGTAATTCAATATTACGATGCGTCAAAATTGACAAAGATATGACTACAGGCAACAGCAAAAAGGTATGCAGCACACTCAACATCCTAACTCAGCCAAATACCAGTGTTATTGCAGGCGCTGACGGGAACCCCCTTGCCGAAAGGTGCCGCAGTCCTAAACAGGTAAGCCGAATAAAGCAGCGAACTTTATAAATACCCGCTTCAACCAGACCCCAGTCTCTTTCGGAATGATTCCATACCAGAAGCTGAGGACGAAATCAGCATCCCAGCAAAGTCATTGCACGCATCATCCTCAACCGATTTAAAAATGTAAAGCCGCGGAAACACTGGTGGAATAGCAGGCGGGATTCAGAGCTGGACGGAGCGCAGTGGAACGAATCTTCATCTGCAACACCTTTTATGAGCTCTTCCACCATTTTATCGACTTGAAAAAAAGCATTCTACCGCGTGTTGCATGATGGCCTATGGCAGGTTCTGAAAGGATTCAACTTTGACGAAGGGCTGGTGCAAATTATCATATAACTATACGGACACGCCAGCAGCGCTGCACTTCTCAATGGAAAGATTGGTTGCTTTGTCAGGACATCAGTGGGCGTCCATCAGGGATGTCTGCTCTCCTACGTTCTGTTTAACGTTTTCTTTGAGAAGATAATGCAGGAGACCCTTAAATACAAGCACACCTCCATCGCCATCGGTGGCAGACAAATCTCTACCTTGAGATTCGCTGATGACATTTACCTTTTGGGTGGCACCAGCAATTAACTCCAACAACTCACCACCATACGCCATGAAAGAGCAGAAGCATGCAAGCCGAAGAAAGGATAATTTGGAGATAATGGTGAACAGCACTAACAACACCATTGCTGACATCATCATGAACGGCACAAAGATTCAAATACTTGGGAGCAACCCTGTCCAAGCATGGTACCAGTAACAGCTCCTGTGTTCCGAATAAGACTTGCCATGGCATCCGCAGCGATGGTCAGGCTGATCAGGTTGTGGACAAAAGCTCCATCAGCTTCCCAATCAAGCACAGGCTATACTAGTCTCTCGGAGTCTACTGTACAGCTGTGAGCCTTGGACACTTAACGCGGAAACAGAACGCAGGATACAGGCTTTTGAACACGTGTCTACGAATACTGCTCCTAAACAAAGCACAAGACCAACGAGTACGTTCGGAACATGACAGTAACACTTGTAGCCCCACAAGAAACCCGTCTGGCGACCGTCAAACAACGAAAGTTGGTTTTGTTTGAACACTTCACAACGCTTCACTCTCTGTAATGTATTAATGACCGTTCCAACTACTGTTACTATAACTGTATTCCACAGCTAATTTGCATGTATGGTTCACTTAATAGAGATTGTTAAATATGCTAAAAAGTGTCGGTAAATCGGGACCAGATGTTCCATTGTTATTGAAATTATTGGTAGAAAGTGTCCAGAAGAATGTGGCATCCGACTCTTTAAACATTTGGCATTTTATCAAAAACTTTAGTAAACTAGAAATTTAACACCTTATAACATGAATAGATATTGTGATCTTTTTTATTTGAATAATAACAGGTTCTTGATGTATATCTATGTATGTTTATTTTGTTCAAATATCTACTGATCATCCAGTTAGTGCTATAGCATTTATAAGCCAATCTTTGTTTTGTGTCTTAATACCCAATTAAAAGAACAGAAATGCCAAAGTCCATGAAGAAGTCACCTCTCGCGCATGGATTTTTTATATCTGCTATCGAAGTGCAATTCGTATACCGAAGTAATCCGGATGACCGGCGTGGGTATTCTTCAAATTTTGCCTCGAAGACTGACAAACAAATGCCACAATTTCCCGCAGAAGTGCACGCACATCCTACGTGATTTTGATAATGGAGAAGTTAACAATGCTCTGAAGACTGATAAGCCGCTCTGAATGTTGATAGATTGTGTGTAAATGAAGGCGATTTGTGATGTATCTATTTGGATTTGAATACAAGCAATATAATTTAAACGTATTTAAAACAACACAAAACGTTCTTACATATTTATGGGTAAATGCATAAGTTTAATTATTGATCGGTATATACTGTGTTTTCTGATACTCTAATACATCATCGCCTTCCTCGTAATCATGATATTAGCATCAAAACTATTTAGTACATGTAAGTATTTGGTGTTTATCAAACTGTTGTGTAGGTTAACCAAGAAGTTTGAATGCCTTAATGTATCTAAGCCCAGAAGGTAGGTTCATGTCAAGGTAAAAAAAGAGTTTCAGTGATGTGATTTTTTTTAGAGTTTTCATCGATAACATCAATAGAGTATGATTCTCTGTAGAAAAGTGTATTGATCTTGGACGAAACACGTCATTTTACACAGAATATGAATCTTCTGAATAAGTCTCAAAACGACAGTCTATATTAAGGGTCAAAATGATGTAAGATGAAATTTGACTATTGGGGTGGACAGAATTCGGACATTTTTGAATTTTGAACGTTACACATGCGCAAATAAATTCTTCTTTGTTTCATTTAATACAGAAAAACTCAACCTTTTTTGTTCCATTATGTTTACCTGCAGTGATCTTGAAACTATAAACGCCGATTGAAATACGCACAATGGAATCGTAAATGCAAACTTAACAAATACGGTTAACAGCTAATCAAAGTATAATGCAAATATTGCATCAAGTTATTCATATAATAATTAAATTACACGTTTAAAATACTAGAAGAATAATACCAAGACGTATACTTCGCCAGACATACCCGATTGTAACAATATATAAATCAAAGCGAAGAATTTACTAATTAAATGAATTAAGCCTTATATTTAATATACTTGACACGCTTATTGAGAGTGCTTCTACGCGAAAATATCGAGAATGTTAGTGAAATGTTTAGCATCCTATCGATGTTTCCATATTTTGCCAAACTCAGCAGAATGCCACTTTATAACGCCATGTTAAAACGAAAGGCAAGAGAAAGCAACTGTAGAAAAGAGTATGTAAGAGCCAGTTAACATACCTTAACAGTAAATACTTTACTGTGAAAGAAATTGTCTGAAACCCACGGATTATTATGCTTAATTATTTGTTCCAATAGTATGTATAAGTCGAGTGCCTTGTGTTTTGCCGTATAGAACGAGAGGCGGAGACTGATACAAGCTATTGAAACTATTGACAAAAATATATACTTTATAGTTTAGCTCCAATTGTACATATATTAGTGTGTTTGTTAAAATATCTATGAAGAAATCAGCTCGTACAGTATTTCGGCATTGGAAAAATACCATTATACGGAATTTTCAGTTAATATTTTGAGAATAAGTAAAGGATGTATTTTGTCAAACTTTTAAAGAGGCTGTTATAAATATAATTATCTTTACCAAAAGAACTGAATATAAAGACTCGAACAGGAATGGACACTCAAAGTCGGAGATAATAATACATAGTACGCTTAAATCAACAGCACAAATAACTTTTAAAAATGGAAACAGTTATTCAGCAAATATTAATGGGTTTTTAAGAATGCTTCCCCTCCCAATATGGGAACCATTTGATCATATAATTTCTTTGAAGACCATTTAATCACTTAAATGGACGAACTTTACAAAAAGAAGGCAAATTAAATGAGCACAATGATTTTTCTCACCTGATTGAATCACAGGTTCTAGTCTTACGCTTTATCTACCAGGCTAAAACATCGGTTATAAACTATTAGAAAGAATTATGAAAACAATGTAGAGTGGACCGACCAGAGTCGCGATACATCGACTATATACGGAAGCTTTAGGTAGGAACTATGTACATAGAGATCACTTAAACCTATTGTTTGTAATTATTACAAATTAAAAGTGCAAGTTCTTTTTTCCGATATTGACAGAAATAATCCTTAAATATGTGAAAACAAAACGTTATTATTTTAGCAGTGAAGTTCAATAGAAATGACGTTTCATTGTTTCATATATACAAAACAGTACTGATGTTGTTAAATTTGCATTCAATCGAAGCCTGAAATTCTTTGAAAAAGTTTTTTGCATACTCATTTGAAATATTCAAAAGTGAGCTTATGAAAATCATGTAAAAACAGGCTTACGAATTGTTTAGAAACTCAACCACGATGGACTGACAGGTGAATTGTATTATCTTTGAAGTTAAGACCGTTGCCCTACCGTTATCGGTTTCAATATCATCTAAGTGTATTCAAGAGGTTGTGTTATTGACCTATGTTTTGTTATCATTATAATATGCCGACTTCAAAAGATTTGTATGGATAATAGTTTTGATATTTGTTTTTTTGTTGACTGGGAAAATATATTAAATTTACTACTACATGACAGTTGGGTTCCGGTGAGTTGTATCTCACTCATTGATTGTATTACATCATACTCAGCTCGCCGCGTGGGCTCGTGATATACAATAACACACGAACATTTCGTGCAATACAACCTGCCCTTATACTACTATCATGTAACATTCCCTATGTTCCGAATATGCGTCACGAATACAGTTCACAATTATTTTGCATGTCGCCTGTTGCCTGTATATATTTGTGTTAGGTGAGTAATTTTATATCATTTGCTTAGTTTCGATGCCAACAATATAGAGAAGTTTTATCAAGTTAATAAACGGTTACATTTTTTAACGACTTAATATAAGAAGCAACTATCTGCGAGGAAGTGCCATTCAACGGGTTCATATCGAAGGCTTTATTCTAAATATCGACATACATCCAAACATGGACTTGAATTGTAAGAAAAAAACTTTTTGATATTTCTTTTTCATATAAATAAACATCGCTACCGTAACAATACTTAACATATCATAAATTGAACTGAATTCAAAAGATAAATATTATAAGTTGTAAACAGTAAAACAGTTTTTAAAACATCAAGGTTCAATGTGCATACAAGAACTTAATGAAGGGAATAACGATGTATTAATGGATACGCAAATGTTCCATTCAAAATTTTTTAAACTCGTTAAACAAAGCAAAACTACCTTTAATAAGTTTTACTTTTGATAAAAGCTTTAATTATCAATTGGATCTAGTAGCAAGACAAAATTATAATATATATTGTTTGTAACTAAATCAAATTGAGAATTTAAGATTCAATTATATATAGTATATGTATTTTATAGTAACAAATTACAATGTTTGTTACTATATACACATTGAAAAGTACTCACAATGCAGCAAGTTTATTCGAAAATGTAAGAGCACGATCGAAACATGTACACCGTACTGTGTCTGTAATAAAATTTAAAGTTGTTAAATATATTTATTTTAAATGATATTCATATTCTTTCTCTTATTTTAATAAATATTGAATTCTTACCTGTCTTTCCGTACGCGCCTAATCAGTTAAAGTGATGGGATTTTTAGTTGGCAAACAGCAAAAAGCACAACCGATAACAATGTCATTGAACTCAATACTCTATGATTTGGGACATGACTATTGTGAATAAGTGCATGTATGTTTGTTGTCAAGTTGTGTAGATCCTCATCGTTATCTGTCTTGCGAAATTGCATCGCAGTAATTGCAGTATTGTTCTAGATTCATGTTGATAAGACACCGCGTTTTGTGACTTTGTTATTTATGACGCTAACCTGGAGACAGTTAATAAATAATCTGTTGTGAAAACAATTGACATAGATTTGTTAAACAATGGTACTAGACTTTCGAGCTAAATTTCTTCAAGTGTTTTGTTATCACCCTGTTAGCAATTACTCTATCGACTTTCTTTCGTTTGACATTGATATTATTCGTTCATTCATCCAATAACATATAATAACACTGTGTTAATATATTCATAAGATTTTTTGTTTTTTTAACATACATTCGACCTTTTATTCGCAATCAAAAGCCGCATACATAATATGAACAGCCACGGAAAAGGTTAACGGAAGTTGATTGGGAAGTGTGGGAAATAACGCATTTGCAATCGAAGGTAATTTCGTATTTCAGTAACACAGAATGCTGTAAGATATGTTTCTTAAAAAGTTGTTAGATATAATGCATGCTACATGTTGAATGTACAATTAATCATAATAATAAAATATATTAGGATACATAGTTTGTTTAGTGTAACATAATACTTAAACAAAGCTGGTCTGGCAAGCCAGGTTGGTAAAGCGCTAAGCTAAAATTCCAAGGATAGCGTGTTCGATCCCCGACCCCGGTCATGTAATTTGTGTGGGGATTTTCCATTAAATCTTTAATACGACCATTGTTTCCGTACCTCTGACTCAAGTAAAGCACGTGTCAGTTATTGGTATTAGTATATGCAATAAGTATTGGTAACTCAGACACCCAAGGTAAAGTGTAAATTGGTACATTTGCCGCCGTTATATGACTGTAATGCTGTCAAAAACGGTCACAAATCCAACAAAACAAGCAAACAATCAATCATCATACAATCAAAGCATGTTCTTCACACACGGTCAAGGTCATCACTGGAGAGATGTATTGATAAATTTGCTCTCCTATTTTACATCAAAAATACATGTTTATAGTGATTAAGTAGTATTAAAATTTAGTACAACATGTGCATGAATGTACTCTGCATATAGTGATAAAAGTGTAAATTGAAAATATAATGAAATAAAAGAAATAAAAGGCATTATTTGAATTATTTGAAAGTGTCGATTTCAAAAGACTGTACATGATTTGAGTGATTGTTGAACTGTATTTAACCGGATACCATCTCCCTGTGTTCACCTGGATAATACCTGGATTAAAATTTGTGGAGGAACTAATACCTTGGCTATCAAAAACAAAATAAGGAAAATATAACTGTACTGCAGAATAATTGCTTGACTATCAAACCAAAATAGTGTGAAAATAACTGTACTTGTCAATTAACACAATGAGTGAAGTTGCATCAAAAGGCCAGCCCAAACTGAGCTTCTCAGGGGTAAAACCCCAAACAAAACAGGCTGTAAAAAAATCTCGCCCGAATAGTGAAGCTAGAAACTCCAGCATGGAAGAATTTCAGGTCATTCAAGCACAACTACAAGCAATGACTGATACAATTTCAAGTTTGAGGGATGATCTCAAGTGTATGTTGAAGAAGGAGGTAGTTGAGCAACTAATTACAAACACTGTTACAACTCTAATGAACAAAATTATGCAAAGCATTAATGATAAGATTGACCAATTAGTCAGTGAAAACTTTTTGAAATGCAAGCTAAAATAGAATCATTAGATTATGACAACAAAAATCTCAAAGACAAGATACAAATTCTAGAAGATAAAACAAGTACCAACGACAAATCGATTCATGAACAAATAGAAAAAACTTATGAACTTAGCAAACTGGCCCACATGAAAGCAAATTATAATGAACAATATTCAAGGAAAAATAACATTAAAATATTAAATATACAAGAAAATATAGTGGAAACTGAAGACCAAATCACCAAATCAGTAACCTCAATCCTGAAGAATCATGCAGGGGTCGACCTCCTGCTTACAGATATAGTTGCCATCCACCGTATCCCTACAAAAAGAGGACAGACCAGGCCTGTTCTCGTTAAGTTGAGGAACAATTCGGCAAAGTACACCATAATGCGAAAAAGGGCCCCCATGAAGAACGGCGGCTATAAACTAGTTGATGACGTCACCAAGCCAAACCAGGGGCTGATCAACAGGCTCATCTGCACCCTGACATAAGTAGCGCCTGGTATTGCAATGGATCCGTGTATGAACAAACTGTTGCGGACGAACGAATCAAGTTTGACATTTATGATAATGTGAACAATGTCATTGAGGAGTTCAGACGATACAGAAGAACGGGTGTGAACGGAAAATAGAGACAATATGAACATTGCTATGAACAATGAACACTGTGATGTAGAAACATGGTATGTCCCTATTTACATATGAATCATTAGAGTATATCATACACTTTTATTTTATAAAAATTACGTTATGTCTCCTTATGGTAATTACCAGTGCAATTTGAATGTTTTGAACAATATTTATTTTTTGCATACTTAACATAAATTAACCTCTGAAAAAATAAATTGTTGAAAAAAAAACATTTTGGGAGAACTTTTCAGTACAGTTTAAACCAAAGCAGTATCCTAAATGTGAACAACCTTATAAACTAACGGTAAATAATGACAAGTATAAACCTTGAAAACAAACTATACAGTTAAAAGTAGGCTTAGAAAACCAGTATAGATCTAAATTTCGCCTGAAGACATAATCTTTGGTCAGTCAGATTGATATAGTCCTTATCTTGTATAACTTAGGTCAATATGTGTATCGAATAATTACATGTAAAGAATACAATTATACCTGTGTATAATTGTCAATAATAGCTAAAAATAATACCGGTAAACTATTTTGCACATTTTTAGTAACTGGTACGCTGTTGTTTATATACCAGTCTTTCTTGTCATGTATGTCATTCTTATTACTTAAATAGTAAGTCTGTATTTAATTCGAAAGTAGTGTATATAGTCTGTACCTTTTGAGAATTCTCAAAACCATCCAAGTCCACTATAGTCGCTATCGACTCAAATTTATGCCATCATTTGTTAAGAATTCGTAAATGCGAAGAATGAAAATATACCAATGTCATAAAAGCAACAACAATAATTTAAGAAAAAATGCAATCTTGTAAACAATATTGTTATTAATATGTCGAAATATATCATACATATCATTGAAAAGATGGTCATATTAAAAAAAGTATCACAATAACACAATAAAACATACTTATTTTTCTTTACATAATATAAAACATGGACTAATCTTTTCCAAGATGTGATAAAGATTAGAAAGTTATTGTTAAAAAAATAAAATATATCCAAACATTTTAGAAATAAAAAATATATTTTAAGTCTTTGCATGAATATTTTTCACCTCAGTATATTCAGACTGAATAACTGTTTTTCATATACATACATATGTAGGACAATTATCAAGACTGTAGTGCTCTTGCTCACTTTATGTTGTTGCACACTATAATTGATATGTACATTACTTTACTGCTGTTCTTATAATATTGAAAACTTATCATCCTTAGTATAATTATATGATTTTAGGAATTTACATATCTGTTGAACTTGTATATTTGACATATGTATGCTTGACAATTAGCCTGTATATATATCTTTTGTTAGGGAATGAATATATTTGATAACCGCACGTGAACATTGATGTAAATTCGTATTGTATATGCGGATGTATTGTTCTTTCTTATTTGATATGTTCGACACATATGTGTTGTATAAAGCCTGAGTGTATGTTTAACGTTTTAGAAAAAAAATGTTCTGATACATCAAGGCTCCTTATCCAAGACAAGTGAGTAGTGTGTTAAGCACTGAAGTTGACTCGAAAAAACACACTGTTTGTGGGGTATTTCGGCTGATATTTCAGTTTTATTTAATAAAGATCTAATACAATACCATATACTTATAAGCATTTATATGTTACAATAAAAATGTCTTGCCTCATGAACTTAATTGTATGTAAACTCTAGTATTTGAGAAATTGATACAACCCAAATTCAATAATATGTAAAATATATGTTGTAAAGTCATGTATTTAGATGTAAATTAGACTATATATAGGAGTCTATATTCAATTTGAATGGTATGATTTTTTTTTACATCTCAGTCCACTTAGAAAGAACAACACTTTTTCCAATACATACCTGTTTAGGTCTATTATAAAAACTGTATAGTTCTTGTTCATTTCATGTTGTTGAACACTAAGATTGTTATGTAAAATTACTTCGCTGAGGTTCTTAAATTATTGAAAATGTATTTCCTTAGTGTTATTGGCTTAGGAATTATTATATACCCGTACTACTCTACTGTCTCTACAACAACAACAACAACAACATTACCTTAATTAAGCTAAAATCACAACACATGACACATGAGTATACAGTGACAATGCAACTTTTACAAAAAGTTATAATAACAATAGCTTCATGGTGATAAGATATGTGACATAAATTTTAATTGAAACGGGGCATGTTGATGGTGACATGAGAAATGAACATTTTTTCCCCTTCGCCTGAAAAACCTGTTTGTTTACCTGGATAACTGAAACAGACTATAGTCATGGTTTTTCCATTTGGTTCTATTTAAAGCCCGGCGAATTTGAGTGGTTAATTTATTTTTATCTAGGGTACCTCGCTGATCTGTGACTGTGTGTTAACCCTGGAATTAGGTCAGAAATGTGTGTTTTGTTTATGTTTTCATATTTATCTGCAGTACATTCACCGAGATTGATTAATTTATAATTTGAATTTAACTAAAGTGATGTAAGGATTTAAAACTTGTGGACTGTCAGGTCTGTTTAAAGTCGTATACTTTATCGAAGTGTGCTTAATAATTTACCGGCTTATATAGTTTTTGTTAAGGTTAGATATGACTATAATACATACTACCGCAACACATGAACGTTGATGAAGTCGTTGTTTAAAGTCGTATACTTTATCGAAGAATGCTTGACAATTTGTATTTAATATGTGGATGTGTTGTTCCTTGTTTGTTTAACACATGTGTGTTGTAATACGCTTGAGTGTGGGTTTTAGATTTTAGAAGAAAAAAATGTTTTGATAAATCTAAACTCTCATATTGCTTATAAGGAATTTATATGTAAAAATTAAATGTCTCTTCAATTTTATGAACACTTTCGGATTTAAGTAATTGATACACCCCAAATATTATCAAATGTAAAATATATGTTGTTAAATCATGTATTTAGATGTAAATTAGCCTATAAGTCTTGATTGTAGCCACAATCAATCCTCATATGTTGAAACTCCTTTTGTACATTTTGTTTCTGTTTCGTTGTATTTTTGTTGTTTTTTTCACATGTGGTATTTTATATTTTCTCTGTTTTTATGTTTTTCTGCTGGTTTGTATGAAGATAGAATGTATTTTGTACATCTTTTGTGTAAATGTATATATATTTACACTAGAGAAACCAACTGGACATGTTTTCAAATAGAAACTAACTGGACAAGCACACACAAATTAGCATTTACATCACCCTTCACCTCTTTAAATGATTAAATTATGCACTTTGAATGTCAAAGGGCTAAGCAATAAAGACAAACGCATAAAAATCTTCAATATGGTTAGACGAAAAAAAATATAGTATATGCCTATTACAAGAAAGTCACTTGACACATACTTTAGCACAAACCGTAAAAGATGAATGGGACGGAGACATCTATCTCAGTGGACAACATAATAATAAACTTTCTGATAAAAAATAATATACGGATCACAGTCAAAAACTTAACGAAATAATAAATGGCAGACAAGCAAGTATAGATATCAAAATACACGAAACACAATTAACATTAATCAACGTTTACGGCCCTAACATAGATGACTCCACATTTTACGAAACATTACAATCCTTTATAATTAACAACCAAGATAAAAACATTATAGTCGGTGGTGATTTCAATACTGTCCTTAACCCATTACTAGATAAAAAGAAGGGAAACCTTTATACTCATCCTAAAAATAGAAACATTTTAAACAACATAATTGAAAACTACAATATGATAGACATCTGGCGTACTGTAAATCCAAACGAAAGCAAATTAACCTGGCACTCAAACACAAAACCAACAATATTCTGCAGATTAGACTATTTTTTAATATCTGAATCTCTTTGCAATATTATTGACACATGTAGCATAAAACCAGGATTCATGACTGACCACTCTCTAGTTGAACTTAAAATACACAAAATACAACCTGAAAGAGGCCCAGGATACTTTAAAATCAATAACAGCATATTATTAGATACACAATACCAAACGCAAATAAAACAAGAAATACTCAATACAGTTCAAAATAATAAAGATGCAAACCCAAACACCTTATGGGAAGTAATTAAAGGAAATATACGTAACACAACGATTAGATACACATCATTTAAACAAAAAGAAACGCGCAAACTTGAAACTGAAACCATCAAAATCATTGAAACACTTGAAAAACAATTACATGAAACAAACACAAACGATACAAAAGACATTGAGAATGACATTAAAAAAAAACAAGTATTAGAAGGAATTTATCATACACAACTCAATGGAATAATATTACGAGCACGTGCACAGCATGTTGAACACAATGAAAAAAATACAAAATACTTCGCAAACATCGAAAAACGTAGAAGTGAACAAAAAACTGTGCACAAATTAGTTAGTTAATGGCGAAGATATAACACACAGAACTCAAACACTAGATGAACAACGTTTGTTTTTCGAAACCCTCTATAAACGAAAACATGTTGAAAATAACACCCTCTTTAAAAATACACATCATGCTTTAAATCAAGAAGAAAAACAACTGTGCGACGGATTACTTAATGAATATGAATGTGGATTAGCACTTAAAGAAATGCAAAATAACAAAAGTCCAGGATCTGATGGCATCACAGTCGAATTTTATAAAATATTCTGGAACGATATTAAAACACATTTAATTAATTCACTCAACTATTCATTTAACAACAAAAACCTTACTACGCTACAAAAGCAAGGTATAATATCACTCATTCCAAAACCTGGAAAAAACCTAGAATCCTTATCAAACTGGCGCCCGATTAGTCTACTTAACAATGATTATAAAATTGCAACTAAAAGTATTTCAAACAGAATCAAAAAAGTATTACCATCAGTCATTTCAAGATCACAATCTGGTTTTATTAAAGGACGATACATTGGTGAAAATGTACGTCTGATATAAGAATGCATAAATTATTTCAACCAACCAAACAATTCTGGCCTAATCTTCTTTGCAGACTTTGAAAAGGCTTTCGATTCACTAGACCATTCGTTTATGTTCTCTTGCTTAGAAAATATGAATTTCGGTGAAAGTCTTATTAAATGGGTAAAACTATTTTATACCGATATTAACAGTATAATAATTAACAATGGCTTCTTCTCAAACAGTTTTAACATCGAACGAGGGGTACGACAAGGATGTCCACTCTCATCCTCACTATTTATTATATGCATCGAGTATCTATTACACTATATCCAATCAAATAAACATATAAATGGAATATCGCAAGAACCTGACGAAGAAATTAAACAGTCACTATTTGCTGACGACGCAACTTATTTTTTAAATGACAGTATTGACTCATTCAATAATCTTATAGAATCGCTTACCCTTTTTGGAATGCCATCGGGTCTTAAACTTAACAAAAGTAAATGCACTGTGCTACGAGTAGGTAAATTTAAACAAAGTAATATTCAACTTAAAAAAGAAATGAAATTCCATTGGACATCAGATGAAGCAACAACGTTAGGAATAACATTTACAAACAATGAAAATGAAACAGTTCTAAAAAAACATACTTCCTAAACTACAAAAATTTAAAAATTGTTTAAAATCATGGCAGCATCGTAAACTTACACTAATCGGAAAAAAACACGGTGTTGAAAACGTTTGCACTACCTAAATTAATTTATACACAAACAGTTCTCCCAAACCCACCAAAAGATATTATTAAAGATATACAATCAGAAATATTTAATTTCATATGGGACGGTAAACCTGATAAAATTAAGCAAACTCAGTTACTTCAATCTGTAGAAAATGGAGGTATCCAATTAATGGACATCTACTCATTCTTGAATGCAATCAAATGCAGCTGGGTTAAAAGATATCTAGATAATACTAATACAAGTAAATGGAAATTATTCTACCAGGAAATCCTAAAAAATTATGGTGACTCCTTACTCTTTGAATGTAACATCAGCAATACCATTTTGCATGAAATTGCAAACGAAAACATATTTCTATCAAATGTTTTATCAGCATGGACTAATGTTACTCATAATCTAGAAACCCAAATCACCAGAAAAACTATTCTATGGAACAATAAAGACATAACTTCAAACAATAAGACTTTTTTCTATAAACATTGGTTTGAAAATTTTTTTAAATATGTCGACCAATTGTACGATTACAGAATAAAAGACTTCTATTCTTTTGAGAATATATGTTATATATACGGAATACCTTCAGGCAATTTCCTAATGTATTACACATTAATTAAAAGCATACCCATTCATATTAAATCTACAATTAATACAAATAACACACCATGTAATCAAACATCATTCACGGAAAACATACTTGCAAAACAAAACAAAACAAACAAAATATTTTACAAACTACAAATTAAACACCCTGCAGAAAACTCCAAGATTCAAAATAAATGGCAAAGCATTCAACGAGAACAAGAATTAAATTGGAAACAAATATTTATCATGCCATATAAAACAACTATAGAAAGCACACTGAGAAACTTTCAATATAAATATGTCCACAGAATCATAGCTACAAATAAATACCTTTTTAAGTGCAACCTATCCAACACAAATTTATGTGATATATGCAGCGAACACATTGAAACAAAAGAACACCTTTTCTGGGAGTGCAAACATATTCAAACTCTATGGAACCAGTTAACAACTTTTCTAGAGAAACAACAATTAAAATTAAAACTGTCTCTCTTAAATATCAGTTTCGGTGTGAATACTTTTAAAATACCAGAAATTAATAACACTGTGAATCACATTATCATATTAATGAAATATTTTGTATTTAGCTTCAAATACAAAAAACAAATACCTACTTTCAACTGTTTTATAAACTATTTAAAACTAAAGATCCAAATTGAAAAAGAAATAGCCCTCAACAACGATAAACTTCATATTTTTTAACAAAAATGGAAACGCATAAACTTTCATAACCCAGTCCAGTTGTCACCCACCTAACTCTACGCAACCCATCTATAGGATTGATTATTACATTAAAAAATAACAGCATACACCACATGCAACCAAAGCAAAAAAACATTATATCCTAGCATATCATGTATAATATGTGTTTGATATTATTTCTGTTGTATTATACCACTTTTGTTCTTGCTTATGCACATATTTACATTGTATGTTTATATTGAATAAAAAAAAATTCTTCATACACGCGTTGCTTTGAATTTACTTTTTGGAACAAAAAACACACACATTAAAAACAGACTTTTCAATACAATTCTCACAAGTACACACAATTTAATCAATATAGGTTCAGTGTGTGTATCGCGAGAGACTTTAAGAACATCTGAGCTGATCGAAAAAATCTTTTCGTTCAAATCAAGTTAATATCCGATTAGAAGGAAACTGATGGACTCAAACTTCTATACAAAAATCAATCATTCAAACAAAATTCAAACAACGATAAATGCGTGCTTATAATGATATCTGATCGTATTATTGTTCAACTCCAAGACATACCAAAACCTTTTTCTGTCGTCCAATATATGCAGAGTTGTGTCGTTCTAAACTCACGAATATATAATGTGCGTGTTTTAACAAAACACAACAGGTGTTGTTGTTTTTTAACAAATCTCGTCTGAATGTGTATTAAATATTATGCACATATGGAAAGGCTAAAATATTACAGCAATAACTATTTATACTGTTACTTAAACTACAAATATTTCGTCATTAATAATTTGATTAATCAGTTACGCTTTTTATTTGATTATTCAACGAATATTTAGCGCTGATTCCAACCAATATCCAATGGTATTGTTCAATATGTCTGTTAGCATGAATGGACAGCTCATGAAGGCTCTGTCCATTACAAATATTCATGATCATCTTAATAGACTATTATACTAAAATTCTCAATGGAATTGTCATGATTTAGTGTACAACTGTCCATGATGTTTACGACTTACGCACGTTTAAACGTGTGATCAGACGCGCGACAGTGCAAGTGTGAAGCTTATAAATGTTTTCGAATGAGCATAATGAATAACAAACACAGTAATCAGATTCTAAATTATATAACGGCCACCTGCCTGTAGCACGCATAGCTAGACACTATATTCACGGCGGCGACCTGCAGCGGTAGGTACGTCGGACACTTTCCATACACGTCGTTCTCGACAAACAACGTCTTTCCAAACGTCCCCGACACCAGCGTCGCGTTGAGTCTGGCGCCATTGAGAGTTTCGAGGCAGCTTTTACCGTTGACACATTCGACACTGTAGATGAGACCTTCGTATTGCATTTGTGTAGTTTGCGCTTTATGTTTTTTAAGCCGATGGACTCATCGTCTCCCTGGAAGACATGTGTGATTGCCGTATGCATCCTTCGTGGCGGTTAAGTCCTTGCGTTTGGACTGTTTGTTTTAACTAGTGTAGAAAATAATGAAAATCAAGAAAGTCTAGAAGGAGAGCATTTCTTGTTCTTATCCACAGCCTCAATAACAGAATACCCATTAAAACATATAATATAATAGCTGGGATAACGCCTTGGCATGTTCAATGAAACAAATTGCGGTTTTAACCAGTTTGATTACGAGCTGAACCTTACACATATCCCGTAATTACATGTATCTGCATGTATGTGCCTCCATAGCTCAGTGGATAAGGCGCTTGCTGAAATCCAGAGGTCTCGGGTTCGATCCCGGGTCGGGGCACATACATGCCAGTCATGTTTCAGCGGAATGCTGACTGACAAATAAAGGCTTAGCTCGGCATTAAGACGTGTTTGTTTTTTTGTTTTGTTTTTGCAAACCAAACCCGCGTCTAAATCTTTGACGTCACATATAAAATCGCTTGGTTTCATTACACATACAACAATAATCTAATTGGCAACGATACTTATTCGTTAAATATATTGAGAATATAAAAGGCTCAGACACCAAACGACCATTATTTCACACATTTCATTCCCACCAACGCTTAACTCGCCTGTGGTGCAAAATTTGCCCACCATGTGATGGACACAAAAATTGGAGCGAGTATGAACAATATGAGTAGGCCGGGGTTATGCTTCTTCCACGCCTCCTCCATCCTATGAACGTACACTGCCCAAAACGCTATGGATAGTAGGCTGGTGACCATGGCAACCATCGAAACCACGCGACGCACGAGTTTCCATTACTAATTAGACCTTTTATATAATAAGATTATTGTTAAGATTACTGACGAGTAGTCAAATCTTAAAGAAAATATATATAAATGATTGTTCATATACTAGTTCTAGTGTAGCAAATTTTAATTATTAGCCATAGCGTACACACATTTTTGGGGGTCGGGGATGGGAGTGGGGGCGCTGAAATATCGTTGCCTTTCTGATTTTATCAACATTGCTTCTAAAACATTGTCTATCAAGTTTTCACGAACAAAGAAAACAATTTGTGTTTACTTCATACACACAGAAAACAAAATCATAACTTTTAACTGTTTACAAATAAGGTATGTCTTCTTATTACTTTGAAACGGCACAATGTAAATACAACAAAAAATGTGTATCATAATATGTTTTGGTGCTTCATTACCAGGAACAAGTTGCTTCTATTCTTCCTCCACGTTAACGCGCTTTTCGTGACGATCGTCTTTTCCCTTCAGCAAGTTAACGCCGACTCCGGCGGAAATATCTCTATACAGCTACCGTGCGCCGCCGGGGTCCGCGGGGCGTCCATTGAGCCCATCAGCAACGCATTCACCGCCGTGTTTGGGGTCCTCCTGGTATGTATATAACACATGTGTTTTTTACACAACGAGCTATTATTAATAAACGAACAATAGAACCACCGCGGCGTATAGGATAGGGCGTTTGCCTTTGGAATGGGAGGTCAATGTAGAGTCTAGCTCACAACATGCTCTGTTATTACCGGTTGTCTACCAATCTGCTGGTTAATACGATTTCCTTTCTGCCTAGCCCCAGACTTTTTGCATATAAATCTGGTATAAACATGCCCATCAATAAAGGTGTCTCATAAAGTTATTTACGGCAGAAAATTGCATCAGGAGCTGCAACGATTTAGTAAACAAGCGCACTAATAATGTTTGATGCTAACAGCGGTATAGCGTTATTTTGTTTTGTGTTGTTAAATGTTTGTATGTGGACATCTTAAAACAAATCACCTTGTATATGTTGTACTGTTTCAGAAGGCGCCTTTATGTGATATGGACAGCGACAAATGGACAAAGAAACCTTGAGTACACAATGCTGAAATGTAGTCTGAAGAAAAACGCATGAACTAGTAATGGTTGAATTACAAACGCATTAAATATAAAAGTTCGCATTGAGATATTGACAAAATCATAGTTTTGCATAATAAGTAAGAAGCATGCAGGTTGGTTATTCTTTGTTTCAAATCTAGATAATGACTAACCAACTTTTTTCCATACAAATGGGCCGATTTCATCCGTTAATCATTCTTTGAATGGATATTTTTCTTTAGCCAATCTTAGGGCCCCATAACATTTTGGTGCGTCACTATATTGTTGTTTCTTTACAAAATATAGTGAATTTGTGCTGTTAAAGAAGTTTTTAAAGAAAAAGTGTGATAAAGCATCGTGTTAGCACGATCAATGAAAATACAGAAAGCGATTTTTATTGTCTCGCACCACCATTTTCATCATGGAGATTTATGTTAAAATTACATGGAAGTATGTTATCCGTTTTCAAAGGGTATGTTTTACCTTTAGTACAGGTCAATTATTTATATCCAGTTAACAAAAAGGTCCATTTGCTTTTTGTGGGAATTTTGTCCAGTGTGCATTCACCCATGCGGGTTGATGCAATAGTTGTATGTCCAATCAAAGTAATTAATTGCTGCGATGCAAGATTCCCATCTGTCAGCACTCAAACATCTTTGTTAGATATGGCACATTTACTGACCATACTTGCATTTGCCAAGACCTTGTCATGTTCGCAAGTCTTTTCCCAACATGTATGCCAGCCTGGTCAGTTAAAGGGCTTTATGAATCAAAATACATGTATGTAATTGTATGGAATAATGAAATACATGTTTAATAGTTTGATGTTCATTTAATTCCCATTTCAAATCATTACATGTTTTGTTTTGTTTGTAAAATTGTTATTATTGTCATAGCGTAGGTCTTTCCGTAAATTGACTGTCTTGGTCGTCATCTAAATGGAAAATACACAGCTTTGGAATTTGTTTGCCATGAGCTCCTACAAATACTCAATGCGTAATAGAAATTTATACTTGCACCATAGTCTAATTCTTGCAAACTAGTTGTCGCTTTGAATATCCGTTGCGGAACACACAGTTATTGAAGGGAGGCTGACATACCCCCGGCATGCAAAAAAAGCTATTAACGCTGTCGGTAAAAACATGAAGAAAGTACCCCTTTGACGCATTTCAGACGGATAAAGACGACGACACTACAGCTGACACGGCTGATACAGACGAAGCCGGTTTCGCGCAGGATGTCGCGCGCAAAAAGGAGCTGTGGTCTAATCTCACCCGTCGGCGTCGGGAACAAGAGTTCAGACCGCCGAATACTGTATTGGAGGAAAACTTCATGTATAACTAAGATTTGGTGTTTTATGTTTATAATCTCAATCAATTTGCAGTTTGTAAATTTTTCCTGGTATAAGCATTTGTTCACTTGTATATATACAAACAAGAACCTCTGGTTTACGTGTCTGTATGGTGATTTATCCCTTTATATTTACTGAATAGTGATGAACAAGCTAGTTTAAAATCATGTTGGTTGATTGCAGCTGCTTATTATCGCAGTGTTCGGCATTCCGCATGTTAATTTATCTTTAATTAAATGCAGCCATGAAGTGAATACGAGTTTACAATACTGCAGCTCGGCAATATATTTTTTAGCTCACCATAACAAAATTACGAAACAAAACTGAATTTAAAACATTTTGAAAACAACATGTTTTATCGTTGTACAGGAAAGAACACCGCTTAGTGAAATAATTGGACACAAGTTCATCCGTGAACCTCGCTGCCGGAAATAACATTGAGACTATTGGAATCACTACGACGTCAAGGGAAGACGGAGAATCCGTCCAGAGAATAATTAAAAGAATGGGTAACAAGAGTGTCCACACAATCTTCAAGATGTCAAAGGACCCAAGGTACTCACACATATGTAATACGCTTAAAACATAAACATAGGTGCGATTAAAGACTAAGCATATTATCGATTATTCTCTTTAAAGGGTCAATGGATTTTTTTTAACCAATCACAAGAGGTATAAACACTAACTGTGGGATTCAATATTATGCTTTTAAAAAATAAATTCAAGAACATACATATGTCGAAGGATATCAGGTATAACAATAGTAAAACATATAAGGTCATTTATGCAAACTGATGCAATTTGACAAGTAAGTTCGACAAGGATACATTTTCCCAAATTATTACATTATCTTTAGATAGTCCACTACGTCTATCCACCGTTGTTAAATATTCTTCATCAACTTTGTGTTGCAATACGCAAAACAGTAATTCTAACAATCGTCTAAAGTTTCAAAATTATTTCCTTTATCTCTAGATTCAAAAGTTGTATTTTACAACGAGGCGAAGTCATTGGCAACAAACGGCGTAAAGATTCTACGCTTTAGACTGTTTTCATGGACATTTCCGGCTACGAACATCCATAACAAATTGACGACGATGTTCATGTTAGGTCATGGCATAATGAGTGCACTTAGTTTACAGCATACGAAAAGAATGTGAAAGCAATTTTAGGTACGATAGTGAACAATTGGCAAAAACTTCAAATAAAAACCACTATAGTTTATTTCAGGACTAGAATTCTTGAGGCTCATCAGTGAGAAAGCTGCTGGACACATGAAATAATAGAACATGTTTTATATGTGTGTTTATACCCACGCTTGGTGTGTATACAGATAAGCCTATAATAGCTGATTTCAATGTCACACAATTTAACCATGATGTAGAAACGTTATATTAGTTTTAGTTATTTAAATCCTACTTTAACTTTTATTCCATTTAAAATGTATAGTTAAGATGGAATCTCTTACCAGATTTTGTTTAGAAATCATCTTTTAAACGGTCTGTCGTTGTATTCTACTTCAAATGATTATTATCACAATGACATATTTTTGATTATGTTTCATATATTGTATTAAAATGATAATATGTGTATATTATATAGGGACTGGTATTTAATCGAGGTTTTTTTGTATCGACGTGAAACAATTGTCAATGACATTGACTGCATCATCATTGATTTCATTTTACTAACCAGATGTAATAGAATCATACAGTATTACTTCATTTTTGCGCCATTTTATTTCATAGTGTTCATGGAAAAAATCATATTGTAAATTTTATATAGGAATAGTTCAACAAGCGCTCAATCTTGTCAGTTGAAAGCATATTCAGTGCGTACTTACATACCCCCAAAATATCAGTACCTGGAGTAACAGTAGATGTATTGGTCTACTTGGACTTATATTATTATTTCGCAATGGACAGGGTGGGTTATTATTCAATGTGACTGTTTAGTGTGTGGCTTTACATTATTTGTATATTTTAACAATTTTGTAAACTATAAACATTAAGCATTGATTGATGATCACAGATATACACAGCATGATAAATGTTTTCAACACGCAATAAAGAGACCGGTCAAAAATACCTTGCAGGGATAAAACACGAACCAATTTTAGCCCAATAGAATTTGTTCGCGTTATTAAAAAATATATATTATAGAGGTACAGTACTTAGACAGCAATATTTGCTTTACTATCACAGAGTGATTTTATCATTAAACAAACCATGTTATAATAATTATAAAACAATTAAATGCACGTATGCTCCGAATCGGGTTTTCTCCTGGCGCAACCGGATTGTTTCTTCTGCATGGCCTGAACTCAAGAATTTTGCGCTGTGGTGGTTTAACAGCGCAATATGAATTTCGCTTAATATGCATTGTGGTGATTTGCGTCGAAACATTTTGGTGAGAATGTTGATATTTTATTTTGATCGCTGTAATTATTTGCATCGGACGTTAATTGTGTTATATTATTTCCATATATGATACACTAAATAGTAACTGGTCATCATCATAATCTCGGATATAAAATGACAACTTCTTTGTCTATATATTATCATATATTAACTTTTTAGACTAAGGTTGTTCGTCCAAACGTTTATCTCATTTCTTTACTCAGCATGGTCTATTTTCTAAGAATTAGCTGTATGTATTAAAAACTTTCATTTGAGTCAATATGATCTGTCAGGAAAGGTTATACTATAGAGTATTATTTTTCTTGAAAGATCATTCAGACGTAAAAATTGTTTTACTTGTTGATTATCGTTGAAGTATTTCAACTACCGCAAATCAAAATTAACATAATTCAGACTTTAAAAGCAAATTTCAACTATTTTATTTGGTGCTGTAGTGTATATTTGATAAGAACAAAATCACTTCTGATAAAGAACATGGAGTTACATTGGCTGTCATATTGACAACTACGATGCGCTGTTAGTTGTGCTGCGAGGATGCAGTCGAACGTGTCCGTACATTTCTTCAATATTGCTATAATGAAGTCATTAGAGGCGGAAATCAGTAGGTCTATGTTAACTTCTTTTATACACCTAGTGTTTTGTTCTGTTATTAACTAGTGGATTAGAACAAGAAATTCTTTCCCGATAGATTGTCTGTAGTTTTATTTTTTTGCTATCATTAGTATATACTAAAACTGTGATCCTTTGATTTATATGTATTTTAAATACAAATTGGTAAAAATGCCCCTAATTTGAACCAGACCTATTTTTTAAATTTACACCAGGTTTTGCAACAGTTAAGATTATACTTTTGTCAAACACACACACATATTTATAGATAGCCCATTACTGTTAAAACCACGATGTACTGATTGTATAGTTTGTTGTAAATTATATCAAACATATCAACGTAGAAGGCAGTTATGAGTGTTAATTTTAGTACATGCCATGCTTGGACACGCCATCTGAAATCATGGAAGATATGGCACCACGATATATTTGATCTGTCGACTTAGACTGAATGTTCATTTCGTACCAAAACAATACATCAGCTTACCTATGTTTTTTTTACATTAAACATTTTCAATTGAAGTATGTTTTTAAATTTCAATAATTTGTCTTTTAATTACAAAAGTATTACGTTAATAATGAACAAATGTGTATGCCTTTGTTATCACGTATTCAATTAAGTTGAAAATCCTGGTTATTATATTTGGTTACGGAGGCCGGGCGTTGGTTTTGGCAGGCGTCGTCAAGCAGATGGTTTCCGGCCAATATCTGTATTTTGCATCGACCCTGGATGGCGCATTGACTATGGCAAGCTTCCATAGAGACCGAGATAAGGCCCCGATTTCTCGAAAATTCTTAAGTTATAAAGATTAAATTAAGACTTAAACCCCATTTAGTGGTTAAGCTAAGTACTGCAACTTAAAGCGATTTCTTAAACGAGTTGAGCGAAGAGTTTAGCTAAGCGATTTTTATGCGATTATCTTGCCGATAGTTTTGGGTACAATCGGTACTCTTCCGAAAGTCGTCTGTTTACAAACAAAACAAAATGGCCGAAGAAAAAACCAAGAAACGCTGTCAAAATTTGTCCAAGTTAGAAAAGGCCTTTGCCTTAGAACTGATCAAATCCCAGGAAGAGATTTTTGAGCGATTTCAAGGGGCAAATCAAGGCAAGCTGAAGAAGAAGCTATGCTGGGAGAAAATCGCCCTGTAAATTTTCTGATTTTTGCAAAAGTTATGTATATTGTGTAATAATACTAAATAGTTATTGTCTATAATAAATGAGGTTTATTTTCAGTAATTTGTAAAACGAGATCTACAATAGTATTCTTTTAATTTCTTTTTTCTTAACAAATTTATAAACAACTACGATTTTTTACATGCGGAACAAATCATTCAATGTTCGCAAAAAAGAAATGATTTTATTCATGCTAAGTTGCTCATTCGTATATACGCTGATACAAATTTAAAATATAAAAATTACAGGTCAGGCGTATGCCCAGAAAATCGGGGCGTGGAGGAGATCAAAACGATGTTTAAGAACTCTAAGAACAGTGGTAAGTAAGGTGCTTTTTACAATATAAGCGACACAATACAGTACGCATTTCGTCTAAGTGAAATCCATTTCAAACGAGGTTATTAAAAAGTGAAATAAAATGCATTGTGCAGATATTATCATAGTTACTGGTGTACAAGACCAATTGCATGCGAAGCACATTATAATTATCGCATAACACACCGTTCTCGGTTAACAAATATTCAACATAAAAGACTAGAAATGACTTACCTTTCATCCTGTTTATGTCCATTCCTTAAGAAACTACTGTATCCATAATGAAGTCAAATATGTAATTCCCCAAAGCTTTATACAAACGACAACGTACGCATTTCATTCAATGAAACATGTACATGAACGAGTACAAAGCTGCTTTAGGCACTTACATAATTGAAACGAATTTCAAATTGCCCCACTAAAGAAATTGAATAGACTACATGTTAAGTGTGTAAAACGATCCATGTGGTAAATTCAATATGTTCATCCATTTACGGCATCCCACTTACATTACTGTTTCTATATTTCAAGTAAAAGTTCCAGTTTTGGTCATGTTAACCCATTGATGCCTGGCGTCTAGAAAAAAAGGCATTGGCAAACAGCGTAGACCCAGATGAGACGCCGCATGATGCGGCGTCTCATCTTGGTCTGCGCTGTTTGCTTAAAATAATTTATGTAAGAATATATTCTATATATAGAAATAAATTTAATAGATATCTCTAATTTTGGAAATAAATTGATCCAATTTAGAATGATGAGATAGTCCACTAAGCATAAATGGGTTAACTAGGATTGAATGTCATCATTCGGTTTTGAGTTCACCATTTATGAATCATAATAGAAAATTTCATCCAGTTACCAATTGCAAATGGAGACATGTTAATCTATATGTCCCAGTGCATATTGAAATCTTCACCAATGTTAGCTCATTTGTCAAAATCACCACTATTATTTCAAGCATATAAATCTACTATAGCACTGTAATCCATCTAAAACATCCATGCCTTGAATTTTTCATAGTTTCCAATTTTAAATGAACGTCTCACACTTCTGAACCGTTAAAATGAAATGGTCGTTCGCGGGTGATGACGCGCTTTTGCACACGGTCCAATTTCATTGGTTGATGTCACTATTTCGGTTTACACAGCATGTCATGAGAATGTGTAATTAGTTTTTTTTTTAACATATCAGTTTTGTTAATCGTATTATCAACACAATTCATTTTGTAATGCATTAATAGTTATCAAATGTTAATACTATTGAATAACATACGCGCTAATTTTAAGTTATGAACGAACTAACATTTGTAAAATGAACTGTCCCAAATTCAGTATACGGAGCATTCCATGTAACATTAATGGGTGTATTCAGTATATTCATAACTAAGCCGTATATCGAGTAAAATGAAGGTTAAAAATCACCAATATTTTATGCAGAAAATTTTAAGTAGGAAAAGAATGATAGCTATCATAATATACCTGCAATGGAATAAAACTTGGCCTTTGTGTCGCCAAGTAATCTTGGAAATTTTATCCGATGCACGCCCATTCGCGCCAGCAGTTTCACAACGCAATTGACGGATCTGCATATAGAGGGCGCCGAAACTCCATGAACGTCCCCTATCACCACGTAGTGGGCTCCCGAGGCCAAGAAATAAAGCGTTACTAAGACGCTCAAAAGTGGTGGGAGAGGTGACGAGCGCTTCGTCGGCCTGTCTAAGAAGGGGAACAGCACTTCCACAATGTCCATTACTGTTCTACTACGGAAGCGATACCGCCGAAGAATCTCTTCGTCCGACAGGACTTCAAGCGGATTCAACCTATCTTGAAACACTCTCTCTATCCTGACAACTCTTCGCAACTGACGAATTCGACGCCGTATCTCCGCCATATTTAAGCCGCAATAACAGACCTAAGCCTGCTAAGTACTTGGTTTAAAATTACGTACTTAAGCTAATAAGTTAATCCCGTAAATTTGTTCGAGAAATCGAATTAATTTAAGCGATCAACTTAAGCTTGTTTTTACCAGCTTAACTTAAATAATTTGACTTAAGAATTTTCGAGAAATCGGGGCCAGGATTATATTTGGGGGTTTTCGTTTAAATTTAAATTTCTATTACTTACAGTTCAATATTTTATTCTTATAACAGTTTCCGCTCAATAACTTTAGTTTGGGTGGAGAAATTTCATTGACATTTATTGCGTTAGAAGCTTACTTAATTACCTAGCTTGATATATTTTGGGACCATTAGGGTCGAGGTCAAGTCGTTGGTAATTCTTTGTAAATAACTTAAGTTTGTATTGAACAATCTTGATGAAACTTTAAAGCAGACATAGCTACATATTGTTTTTGATTTTTTCGCGTTATTATCAAGATCACCTTTACTGAAACAAATCGCATTCGTTCAAAAGCTTCAGTTTGAGTGAAGGTATTGCACTGAAATTGTGTTTTCGAATAGCTTACAGAAAGACCCAGCTTGGACTTGCATTTGGGATCATTTAGACCGACGTCAATGAATGTGCTACTTAAATTAGAAAATAAGATTTCACGTGAATAACTTGCATTTTGATGGAGGTATTGAATTGCATTGTGGCTATAAACTAGTTATATGAAGGCTCTGATTGGTATCTCAGTTGGTGCCAGTTGAATAAAGGTCAGTTTTACATCCACTAAAAATATAAGCAATAAATAGCGTTTGGATGAAGATATTGGGCGAAATTCTTGGGTGCAGGTAGTTGACATGTAATTAAAGCGCTGGATTTTATCTGGGACTAGCTGGGTCAAAATCAAAGTCAATAAAACAAATACACGGGCTATGTGAAAAAAGTATCGAACATTAGTCATAGGTGATTGCAATGCCAGCTTTGCTCGACACGGCATTACCACATGTGCAATTCACCGCTATATTCAAAAGCTATAAAAATCGTGTTCGGTTACTAAAACGTTAGAAACTACAATGTGCAGCGGGGCACCATTTTCGTTTCATAAGTTCAAGGACACAAACCCATCGCGTATCGGCCACAAACAAGTCGACGAACACTCATCAAAGCACACCAGTAGCTGTGGCGCCACTTTACGGTTGTCATCGATACCTTCCTAGATGGAATTACAAATCAAACGTGCCTATCACAAGCACTTCATTAAGTGACATACGAGTGGACCAAGCCGACCAAAATACCAGCCTTTATAAGAACAATAACTCACCTCATACACGCAAAACCGCTGGACGTCAATGATGCCTATAGAACGTAAGTAAACCGCATATCCATAGACGCTAAAACCTGCGTCCCAGTAGGAATTTCAACCCCCTCTAGAACCTTATTAGTTGATGTACTAAACGAATCTCACCACAATTAACGAACGAGCTGCTTCGCATCATTAAGTACTCAGTACTGTGAAACGCAACAACATATCGGAAATCGCGCTCAATACACTCCTAAAGGAGAATTGTATAGGCATTCAGGACGCCGCCCCTATTAACGACCAGAAAGAGTTCGAACGTAATTGCGAACTGTCAGAAATCAACAAGCAACCCTTTTGGAAAATTGTCAAATAGAATTACAAACCAAGAAAAGACAACGGTACCATTTAAAACTTAGATGTCAGTGGGTAACGAAACAGATGACACACTAAGCGGCTGGAATTTGCACTTCAAAACTATGTACTCTTTGTCAGAAATCTACGAAAACCAGAAGCGAGATGTAGACACTTCCATTGCAACGATCTTAATGACAACAAAAACAGTGGAGATTTACAGCGATCTTAGCAACGAAAACAAGTTTGCAGAAGTCCAGAAATAAATCAAAGCTCTGCCTAACAACTAAAGACCATCTTGAAAACAGACCTGACAGTTACCCTACTCAAAAAAGACGAACCACAAAAGGTTCTGATTAAATACAGAGCGATCTATCTCTATGTTTCCGCAAAATAAGCTCGCTCGCATTAACATTTAAGCAATAAGTGTACGTTTAAAATACGCCTTAGTTGGAAACAATGTTTATTCGTTACGTGTATCACACGTTTACAGAAATAATGGCATTCAGAGTGACAATTTTCCATTATAACTTCCACCCAGTTCGGGAATTAAAGAAATTCAGCGTAGCGTTTTTTTATGTTATGCCACAAAGGTCATTATATGTTAAGCGGTGAAACAAGTTAATAAAAACATGATCGGATATTGTAAGTTCCTGGAAAATTCGTTTGTACAATAACGCACCACGCATCAAAACACGCTGTAACTTGAAATGAACGTTGTTCAGCTAGAACAGGAAAGATACGTTTTTTCTATCTCTATGGTTTGGTTAAAAAACATACACGTATAACGTAAATGATGATTGTTTAAATTTCAACAAAATATAAATAATAAGATATAATTCGTACAAATTTCTGTCCGATTCTATTCTGTATCATTTTTTAAAATATCAACTACAGTAAATCCTTGTATTACATAAATATATTATAATAACCTTGCAGATGATTTTGTTATAAAATCGTGATTAAAAACCACATACATTTGTCAAAAATAAAATGACTTTGAAGTCTAAAAATGGCTTCGAAAACAATCTGATTAAGTGTGGACAAAAGGCAACACAATATAACTATTTTAAAGTTTGTAAGTAATAACAACCTACCTTCTTATTTGTTTTTGCTTTATCTCACTTTTAGACTCAACAAACTTTATTAGTACGGATGTAGTTTGAACCCATGCGGACATTCGTCCATTGGAACTTAAGTCCAACGCCTTACCCACTCGGCCACCGTACTTTTATGTGAATAATTACTGTATATGACATCAATAGTTGTATACTCCTTCATTGTATCGTTAAATAATCAGTGCTTGTACTACGGTTGGTACTCACTGGGTATTACCTGCCCCTGACATTTACCGGATGGGTCAGACACAGACAAAAATCCCGAACAACAACATGGCATGTGTGTATGATAGCTATGTAAATAAATGCGTCTTAAATTAAACTTCGACATAACTCACAAATCAGCCCTTCTATATGTACCAGATATATTTGAGTAGATAGACGCACACTCAATCTAATGATAGATGTTAATGGATACAGTTAATTGACTTTAAACAGTAATGTACCGAATCGCCTCATTTACGAATCGCTCCATGTTGTAAAATGTTTTGACCCATGAATGGTTGTATTTTTTTTTTAATTTTATTTAAGAGTTTATAGTGTACTAAGATGATGTTTGAACATGATTTAAAATCATACATCTCAAACGGAGTGGATTTTATACATCAAAGTATTTTGTTATATTGTCGAAAGATAATTATTTAGCCAGACTAATAAATGACAGGGGGTGGGGCTGGAACGAGACGTGGTCATCTCTCTCTCTTAAAAATCGTCTGATCGTTAATTGTGTGTATTGTTTGTGACTTAATTCTGCTTTTTCTACTAAAGTAATTTATTTGATAATCGAGTCAGATACATTGCATTGACCGTTCAAAGCTTCAATCATTTTATTTGTATTTTACTACTGCGTTGTATGCATTGTAATGTTTGACATAAGCAGTCGGTAACTTGCAGTAATTATATCTCCTCATATATTTCTGGTAGTTTCATTTCTCTTCATCGTCTACGTATAGGCTATACTCTCTCAAATAAACCAATTGATCTGTGTATGAGGTTGTTTCTTTTTAAGTTGTTATTGTAAGCCTGCACTGTCTATTGTTATAACTTAATGTGTACGAGTTCGTGAGAGAAGTTACTTAATATTTTCGATTTAAGAACACATTGCCAAATATAAGAATCATTATAATGTAAGTTGTATACGTATATATCTGATCGGCTACTAAACACCTCATGAAATATTTGGTTGTCGGATAACGTCAAAAAAGGAAAAGCATAATATTATCTTGCAAAATAAAACGTTCTGAATGAGACTTTGAACCATTAAGATAATGATAACATAAAGGACTGCCTAGTGAATTACAAAGTGTATCACTAAGCAGTTTATTTGGTAAAGTATTTTGCTTTACGATGAATCCTTTTTTGACTCGATGAATGGACCTTATCCGGAGTCGCTAGCCGTGGACCTAGCTTGTATTTTGAAATTGCGACTTGAACAAACAAAATAATGTCGGGCGAGATGGTGCATTTGCAGTAAGGGATTTCGACAAACAGGCGTTCAAATTGCACAAGAAATCTAAACGGCTTATTAAAGCAAATATACGTTAAATGCTATGAAAGTAAGTTTATGTTAACGTGCTACCGGTTAATGCTTACATTTAGGGGACCGCAAGTGAAGTGTATGCTGGACATGAATATGCAGTTGGGATTTTCGATTTATTACTGTTTTGCAATATTGTTTTTCTTGTTTATTCAGAAATAATTTGGCTTTACTGTGAAAGACATCATCAATGGAACACAATGATATAAATACAAGTTTTAAACGAGTACGACCTATGTGATTGTAATGTTTTATTCGGTTTGTTTAACTTCATAAGTTTAATTAACCCGTTCAAGAGATGTTGCTTCGAATATCTTAATATAATACTTATACTTAGGTCAGCCAAAGGTAAATAAATATAATGCTTGTACTCTTTTTAAATCATTAAATCTATCCTTATCGCTGTGACAATCTCAAAGATAGATTGTTATGTGTACAAATCAATGAATGGGTATATATTTCATTATTTATGGCATAAAATGCACTCATTATAGAGTCGAGAACTTTTGAAATCAAATTATTTCTCTTCTTCAAGTTTAAGAAACTGGAAACTGACATAAGATTCCCAACTAAGTTATCGTGCTATTCATGGAAATATTTTTGTATCATGTTGCACAGTTATATATATATATATATATATATATATATATATCATTTACACACAAATCCATTCCTGTTGCTACAAACGAAAAGAATATAACAACGCAGACCTCGCAAATAGAAAATAAGATAATCCTGCCATTTTTGTAAAAAGATGATGTGCTCTTAATATGATGAGTGTCTGTACCATTTTAGATAAATCAAACCACACATAGAGTTAAAGAATTAAAAAGAAACATACACATGCCTCCAAAAATATATATATTTCATCAGACACACATTGTTATAATTCAATAAACGATAATTGTTTACAAAGAAATGCTATAAGTATTTAAGTATCTTAGATTTGCATTGACAATTCGTTTGTGTATTTCCCACTAACAATAGTCAACAAATCGTTTTTATCTTTATGGGATCCCCGTTTCATTTTACATGTACAACTCATGTGATATAAAACATGAAAACACTATTATAATGTGTATCCTAACTTATGTATGAGTACACGTGTTTGAATGTCAACTGCTGTTAACGATTTCTATAATGTAAGGGAAGTTATTCAGAACTTGGTCTCATTGAAAGGAAGCCCTGACTTGTCTCCCATTTATTGGTTGGGGAGGCCGGAAGTTGTCCTGCATTGGATTGCCGTATGAATCAATGAGTCTCCGAAGAGCGTCCAGCTGAAAGGCAGATTGACGTGTGTAGAGAAAACATATTAAATTAAACGACTCGCTTAAATGTTGCAAAAGCAAAGCATATACACGTTTACCATCTGTTACTGAACTTTTAACTTTTTAAGCTAAGAGATTATATCAGAAACGGAATTTTGAATGTTTCAGATCTTGGGAGTTTATTTAAAGAAAACTGACTAACCCAGTTAGGTCGTATTATGATATGTATATATGTGCAAATGGACCAAAACATTAGATGACAATTGCGATATGCTATGGGACTTCATACCGTATTTAAAAGCGATTATAAAATCATGTTAGTACACTGAGCTCAAATCCAAAAATTCTTAAGTTCTTCTGAATTGCATGGTTATCTTCTATATGTCTATAACCTTGCTAGCTGCTTCATAATTCCTTTGTTATAAAATCCAGCGCTAATGGAGCAAATACACATTACAAAATTAGAATGTCGCTTGGTGCCTTTTTTAAGTGCTTCACTCTGCATCATGCGTAATTATTACCACACACAATCTCACGCCCTGCATATAATTGTCAGTTATTACGAGATCTTAATATGTCAATAAGCAATATGCGACCGCGCTTTTGTGGATACACTTATATTCTTGTCAAACTACACGGCTCATGCATAAGGATAAGCATTAGCAGTGTTAATAAAATACAATATACGTTCGAATTGATACAAGTATTACACAAACTATCTAGTAACAATCTAATTAAAATGTAACGTAATATTTAATTGTATACAGTCTATTTCTAATACTAAGTATTATTTGACGTGAAGTCGATCACCGACTAAAGCACAATTATACACGTGTTTATGTAGCCCACGTGAATGCTGTACGTTTAAAACTAAATGACTTATGTTCTTACTCATTCGCTTTTATTCTTATGGAATTTTAAAATTCGAATGACCATCATCGAATAAAATTATCGAATAGTTTTGTCATCCGTAAAATCTTAAGATATGTTTTTATTTTGAAGTTTTGGAGGTCCTTTTGCACCTGAGGCTCCATAATGTGAGGAGATGGCGTGCCCCAGCACTTCTACATAATTAACTTACTAGACTCACTAAAGTTGGAACCAAGTTTAAAATAATTCCTTCAAATACAGCTATAGTTCCGTACCTGATGCTCAGAGAACGCCACGGCTTCTTTGAACACAATCCACTGGACACTTTCATAGAGGGGCGGGGTTGTTAGGGAGCCCTCGTACGTCCAGTAGTCGTCGATGTTGTCTGCAATAGCGATATAACGTCACGTGTGAGATCCGATGTAATTTTACGATACCTGACGTACACCGCACATTTGATTCTACCGATATTAGTCTTTTACCAACGGAAGCAATGTTTGTACTACCAATAATATGAGCTGAGGTATAATTTCAAACACAAAAACGATAATAATAATATGAAGAAAACGTTGTGTACTACAAGGACAAAGAAGGCGAGGAACGAGAGTACGAAGAGAAAAGGGAAGAGGTTTATATAAACGCGATGAAGATACAGAAGATTGAGTCCCAATCAAGAAACAGAAGATACAGAAAGAGAAGAAACTCGAGAAGATGCATACAAAGGGTGAGATAATGATGGGGTCTTATGTAAATGAATATGTGAAGGAGAAGGACAAGGATTGCGGAAACTCAGAATATTCCATTTCGAAAACGCCTGATAATGATGTCGTCTGCTCACCTGGCAACAGGTCGATAGGGTTGAGGGAGCTATGGATGGTCACCATGGTACCGGGTTGAAACAACCCGTCCAAATTATCAGACACGATGGAGAAGCCTGTATGTTTGAGGCCTGACTGAAATAACGAAGAGAACATGTCAATAAACTATGGCTGCTATGGAAATGTTAAAAAAAAACTGCATTTAACAAAAATTACAATATAAGTTGTAATGAAACGTTCCCTCAAAATCGTTAAACAACAGCAATTTAAAAATAAAGAACACATAACGCATATGTTGTTCACGTGTATCCCGGTTTTTAAATTAATTTATATATGCTTAATACAGATCGACTAAACTCAACTCTTTTGTTAGCAAGATTTGACTTCCCTAGCAAAGTTATTGATCTTAGAAATGATCCACAATGAGCATGTCTCCTATCACTATCCAAGATACACTTGCACAAGGAATACACGTATAGAAACGCGCTTTAATTGTCGGCCAATACACCAGCTACCCATGCGCCTCGTGTTTCCTCGTTCCTGTTGTTCTTACAAATGACACACCATGAGTTAGTGTGCTATTTGTATAAGAGATTCACTTGTACGCTGAATAGACAAATAGATGCGTGTGCCTTCTGCTACCTTGAGCATGACTCCGAGGACGGCGAGTCCGTTGATCTTGTCTCTAGCCTCCGTAAAGCTGGCATACTTGGTGTTCCAGTGGACAAGATGAAGCTGCAATGGAGAACCGTGGGTTTTATGGACGTTTTTTTGTGGCCCCATCTAATGCCGAGAAACATGCTAACGCCACGAAACCATGTTTCCCCGTTTAAGTTAGCAATTAAGTCTAATTATTTTGCAATTTCAAGCCAGGTCCACATATAAGCAACATACAGATGCAATTTCACCGTAATGTCTACAAACTAAAAATATGTGACAGTAGTTTTTAGTTTTTAGTTTTATTGTCAAGACACTGTCCTTGTCTCAACTGAAAAAAATGCATCAAGAAGCTAAATCTGTTAGACTAAGTATGTTTCAACAACACCAAATTTCAAGACCATACCCAGCTCTCACATTCAGCTAAGAAAACAACAGCAACGATCCACCTCAATTTATTAAGCAAAAACATTTGTTTGTTTGTTTTTAATTTATTTCTCTTACGCAGAAAAAGTTACCTTAACCCAATCGATAAAAAGCAACCTTAACCTTTCTAAACACTTAAGCTGCATACGTTTCAGCATGGTATGTCAAACTTTCCGCACGTTCCCATGCAGAAACCGCTTATCTATTTTTAGTAACAGTGATGTTGACCTTAGCAAGACAGGCCCCAAATTAACTCCCTACATATACCTGCATATAAGCTGCCTAGCACATATACACACACATTCACTGTTAATGACTCCATTATAACTTACATAATTCTAAGTAATGATGGTATTGACTTCGACTGTAAATACGATCCTAAATTTAATCAAAATTGTGCAATGCAGATTTTTGACGTGGAACCATCTGTTTTTATGTTGTTTTTTTAGCTTTTGTAACAGTGACCTTTGATCTTCAACAAACAAGCCCCAAATACAATTCACTTTGTTGGGTTGCTTTATGCACAATTTCATTAAAATTGGTCGACGCATATTTAAGTAACTTACCGGAACCGAATTAATTGACGACATCAACCAATCGAAAAAAAAACCTTGTTAAATGTCACGCAAAAAGTAGTAAAATCCACTAACATACTTAGAGAAAGTAAACAAAATAATTGTTGGTTGTTTTTTTAGTGTGATAACACTAGTATTTCTGAGAAAACTTCAATCCAAATAATGATTCACAATTCACGATTCGTGCTCAAGAAATATGGGCGAATGATTACATACTGATTTTTATTATTTTATTCTTTGTCTATATGGTGTTTATTGACATGGTAATGTTTTCGAGTTAACATGTATATTTAATTACAAACGTCACGGTAATATGTTTTGTTTTCAAATATTCTGTATCACTTTATATATATTTTAATGTATGTCTTATAAGTATTCCCCGAAGGATGTTAAAACAAACTGGTTTCATATTTGTACCTCAGCTGCGAACTCCTCCCCGTCAATCGTATGCTCTGATCCCCGGGTGTCGTCTGCTCCCCAATGCAGATGGAACTGCTCAAGCTGGAACACCTCGTCGCCAAGGGGACCGCCGGTCAAATCTGGGGTTGGAAGGTAGGGCAACTAAAAACATTAATAGTATAAAAATGTAATGAACATTCACATTGATTTGCCTGCTTATTATATATTCTTTGTACATTTTACACTTCGGGCGAGAATATAACGTATTATTTATATAGTCATATATGTAAACATATCAACGACCAATACTACTATCCACAGTTACAAATTTTAAATGAAAAAAAACAACAACAACAAAACAACTTTACTGAAATTAAGTTTAACATTTGCCATAAGATAGAGAAGTAAACATGGCTTCGCGCTTACATCCGAGCTGGGTGATCTGACACTGTAAGCTGTGTCCGTTGTTCTTAAGCTGGACCTCGTTTTCCGGCTGGTAGTAGATCCCAAGAGGGATGGCCGCGAGTTGAGAGTCGTACTCAGCCTCACACGAAACGATATTAATCGGCGATTGTCTGCGGCCCCTTTGGGCGATTGGATAATCCATTTCCCAGGTCTTGGGTCCTGAGTTGAAAAGTAAATTGGCGATTGAGTTATTTAAAATGTACACATTCCACGTAAATGTGCCGCCAGATGAAAAGTATCATTTAATTTGCAAGAAGCATTATTCGGTTACGGGGCGCTTTATTTGAAAATTAAACCATATGCATGTAATATCTGATTCAATTGAAATAATATTGTGTACACAATCAAATAAATTGCCAATGCTCAGAAGACATTAACAACTTGAACTTGAAGTTGCAAACATGAACTGTGTACATTACACATATTATCAACATGCATCGTGTCTTAAAGAAATAAATGTAAGAAAACATACCATTTTCCACTGTGTATCCCCAGTCTGCAGTTAGAAACAATCAAAATAATATTATTCATATATTAAGGTTCAATCTCGAGAAACAATATACGATTTTGCCAAACAAATTGTTCTTTGACTTTCGAATCCAATAATAGTAACATAGAGGGCTGTTCATCAGTCCAATCTACATCAGACATCTGTATCCGACTCCTCGAAACAAAGCTCAACTGCTTTTAAATGAAATATAGCGACATACAATAATAAATGAAAAGATCGGAATTCCATCAATATTTTTCGCTAACAAACGGTGTTTAACGGTTTAACAGTGACCGAGACCATTTTAAGGCACACCCCAAATAAAATCCCGAGCTGGGATTTAATGCAAGCTTGCTTCTGATATATCTAAATGTTCATTAAGATTGGTCAATGGGAACTTGAATAGACATGAAACCACTTGCGTGACGCAACTTATCCGTTTGCACGCAATTCCCCAATGTAATAGCAAGGAAGTCAACTTTGAGAAAAATTCTTGTTAAAAGCTAAGTAAAATCCATCTATCAACAGCTTTCACGGAATAATATGTAATCAGGAACTTACAGTGAAATCGCAACATAAGTTATAACTACCGAGATGCTGAACGTCAATGTAGGACAAAACTAAATCCAACACAGCCAATCTGATTAGTCGAAATATTTAGACGTTTTACACTTTATTATCAAAACTCAAAAGAGAAATACCTGTTCACATTTTTAATTTTCTTAATGACTTATTGTAAACTATGTTTCGATGGATAAAGCTCAGCATGATGTAAATGTATACAATTTATATAATAATATAACCAATCTATCATGCAGCTCATTATGTGTTCACCAATGTAAACAAACACAACATAATATCGTTAACTTCGCTTTTTAATAATTGCAGAAGCAGTATCGACAAACATGTGTGTTCATAATCTGTGAAGTATTAACTCAAAAGATAATTACCTTTTCACATTTTGAATATTCTTTCTAACTCATTGTACACTATTTTTCTATGGATAAAGCTCAGCATGATGTAAATTTATTCAAGTTATATTACAATATTTCCAATCTATAATGCAGTTCTTTAATTCGTTCACCAATGTATACAAACACAAAATAATATCAGTAACTTCGCTTTTTAATCATCGCAGAAGCAGTATCGACGAACATGTGTGTTCATAATCCGTAAAGTATTAACTCAAAAGAAAAATACCTGTCCACAATTTGAATATTCTTATAACTTATTGTAAACTTTTTTTCGATGGATAAAGCTCAGCATGATTTAAATTTATACAATTTAAATTGCAACATTACCAATCTATAATGCAGTTCATTAATTCGTTCACCAATGTAAACAAACACAAAATAATATCGTCAATTTCTCTTTTTCATCATTGCAGAAGCAGTATCGACGAACATGCTTGTTCAAAATATGTTGTGTATAAACAAGAAATCAGTAAATCAGTAACATAAAAAATGCGCACACAATATTAAAATAAGAAAAGTAGGACTTACTTTCAAAAGATTCCTCAAAGAAAAAATAATATTAGAACTGGTCCTCGAGTTGTAGATAATGAAAAGCATTTACATATGTAGTATTAGTGCCATAGGTAATACTATCATCATGGTGATGCCATAAGGTTTTATTTATTTATGTGTTTTATTATTATTATTTTCTATTATTATTATTTGTAATATTATTTATATTAATATTATCATTATTATTATTATTATTATTATTATTATTATTATTATTATTATTATTATTATTAGTAGTAGTAGTAGTAGTAATAGTAGTAGAAGTAGTAGTAGAAGTAGTAGTAGTAGTAGTAGTAGTAGTAGTAGTAGAAGTAGTAGTAGTAGTAGTAGTAGTAGTAGTAGTAGTAGTAGTAGTAGTAGTAGTAGTAGTAGTAGTTGTAGTAGTAGTATTAGAAGTAGTAGTTGTTATAGTAGTAGTTGTAGTAGTTGTAGTAGTAGTAGTAGTAGTAGTAGTAGTAGTAGTAGTATTATGATAATGATGATGATGACGATGATGACGATGACGATGACGATGACGATGATGATGATGATGATGATGATGATGATGATGATGATGATGATGATGATGATGATGATGATGATGATTATTATTATTATTTTTATTATTATTAGTATTATTATTATTATTATTATTATTATTATTATTGTTATTATTATTATTATTATTATTATTATAAAAATATGTGTTGTGTCTATTTTTTATTACTATATACTGTAACTACAAATATAAACTTATTTATAGTTATACCTATCATTTTAATTAGTTTTTTATATGAAAATGTACATGATATGACGAAAAAATGAACTATAATGAAAATTACCAGACGCCAAAACTCTGCCGGAAACAAGCATGTGCACAAAAATCTGGAATAAAACGAGCAACTTTTTTTACAAACTGCCTCTAAACACACGCATCTCTATAATGTATTGAATGTATGAATTTAGTAAAAGTAGTAGTAGCTGTATTTGGAGATGCATTAACAACTATGAAACAATATTAATCTTACTTACCAAGATTGTTGATAATTTCATTCCGAATTAACGTTGACTTTGACTCTGCATTTATATGCTCTCTATTCTTTTGATGGCACGTGTATTAGTTTAAGTATTGTGTCGATATTTATTAATTAATTATCGTTTATTAAGCACTACATGTGATTGTCGTAAAGTGCACTAAACAATCGTGCAGTTTGTTATTCATATCGTATATTTACATGTACCTGCCAAGAACCCGGACAAACTGTTTGGTCACAGATTTTTTACATGTCCTACAATGGTGGTCTGAAACACGTGTTTTGTAAGCTTCATACTCATGGTAAATAAACATAAATTAATTGTCAAAAATTGAAATATATATATACATTATACATACATTAGAGGAACTTTATCACAGATTGTAATAATTACAATTGTCTAAAAAAAATCTCATTGATTGATAAAATAAAAGTGATATACCCGAAAACTTTTATAAATTAACTGGAATTGTTTTTAACTGTTACGATACAATGTTTTAAAGAAATATAATCAGTTTAGAGTCTTTTTGTAGCGCAGGCTACGCTGACATGAGATATCAATCACGCAAGTACCAAGTTGAGTTACAGCATGAAAAAAATCAGCATCTTGCGTAAATGAGTTATGTTTCCAAACCTAAATCACCTTTCATATCTGTGCCACAGAGAACGTCAGCCTCTGATTCTTTGGCGATGTAGAAATCTGAAGCGTTTTTTTATTTCATATGACTAAAAATTGCAATCTCAATAAAAACACTCCAGCCTTATGCTTATATGGAATATACTAATAAGGACAGCTGAAATTTATGAAATAGTTTTAATGGGAGTTTCAGCAATTATTATTAGCTAACTGCTGACATAATTGATGCGCATGCGTAGAGAACGGTAGTGTTTGCAAAGCCTGCCACTGAAACTGAATGGTCCTCACGCAATGATATGCGTAGTTTCGAAATACCTTTATAATATGCATCAATCTATGGTTATTTACCTTTCAAGTGTATTTATGCAAAATAAAAATATACCAAGTTGGATTAAGAGGTATACTTCAAAACTTAAAATAAAAACATGCACACGTTATTATACGACATTGATTGTTTACTAAAATCTAGTATTTTTGGCTTTGTTTTGAACTATTATTATCAACGGAAGAATTTGTCTGTCTTTCAAATCATTTTCCATCTGGTCGTATCAAATTGTAAAACTAATCTCAAGCTTGATTTCAAAATCACAAGTTTCATTATTCGAATGGAGATGCCAGATGACGCTCAGCTATTACATACGTGAATATATATAATGTTTACGTTTTCGTATGTATCGACATATGTTGTTTTTCACAAGGATCAGAATAGAACTATCAGTTGTCGTTCACATGCTAGTTAGCATAAGCTGATTATCTAATGACATGGTTTCATATGTTGTTATTCATATTGAACACTGGTATAAATGTGCATATGCATAAAATATCATAAACAGGGTCTGCACAAACATTGAAATTAATAAGAAATCAATGTTAACCTGGAAAGAAGCTTACGCACAATCTGGAGGGTTTAAAGTTGCTAATATTTTACCACTGTCTTGAAAAACAATTCTTATAATGTGTTTGAAGAATATGTGGAAACATACTCGACCATGAAATGATGACAATTAAAAGTGTTGAAATAAATCCACCTTCAGCTTATTTCTTTTCATATCAATTTGATCATATTAATCGCTCCTCCTGAACATTGTTTTAGACACACTAGCATTATCATATTTTATTTAGTGGTCAGATTTTGTAATGTCAATAATAAGCCTGTATAACATATCGTTATAATTAACAGTAACAAAATGTCATAAAGAGCTGGCCTTTATTCGTATCGATTCGATGTGATCATATCGGCCCAACTAGTACGGCCGTTTTAGATATCTTAAAATAATTGTATCGTTGGGTTTCAAGTGAACATAAATGACGTACACATTCAGTCTGAGACAATGCTGATAAATAAACTTTGACCACAAATCAATAACATAATCGAAATCAATGCTCATTAAACGTAGCCAACAATTGGGATAATAAAAGATGGATGGCACTATTTGAACGTTAACACGAGTAATCCACAACACAAATTCAGAAAACGATAATCTTACCTCACTGACAACTTTAATCAAGTGCGTATAGCTATAACATCAAAACTGTATGCTCTTTCATTTTATGTTATCCCATCATTTTTTCTAAATTTATTTTAAAACACACTGCTTTTGATAACGTTTGTAGCGAACGTAAACCATTCTGAACAAAAACACGATTTACGAATTCGAATTACGATTTTTGTTATTCTTATCAAAGTTTCCAATTATGCATAGCATACAACTTATCCGAAATACTTTTTGGATTCGATCGATATTTTTTATATATAAATATTTTAATTATAAATAACCATGTCGAAATGTGTGTCCCCAAAGTTCAGAGTCAAACAAAAACAGCTGGTTTTCGTTACAGAAATTAAGTAACACAAGATACGCTGTAAACTGCGTAATTTAATAAATAAATTTAGTAAATTAAAGCTTGGGAAAGTTTGGTTAAATGTTTTAGTGAACGAACAATAAATGACGTTATAAAAACGATAAGCTCCAGGTATTCTCAAAAGTATTTTAAGCATTAAGCATCAAGCCAAAGACTTAAATTAATTGAAATAATGATAATCTGACAATGAAATAGAAAACGAAAATAAACACAACTCTAAACAATAAAATCGGAATAACTGCAAATCACAACATTCCAACCAAGTACTCTAAACAAAACACATTTCAACCACACAATACATAAAAACAATTGAACTTATTAATCGACAAATCTAGAAATATATATATTGGTATGCACATTGCTATTAAAACAAATGATTTCGCAAACTGAAACTTAAGCGTGACAATGGCTTACGAATGTCAATCGATATTTTCACAAAACACACATAAATACTGTTAAGGAATCCATAAAGTACTTAAAAAACAGCAGAACAGGTATACCATATTGTATATAAATTAAATTATGCAACAGAATCAGTTAAAGAGCACTAAGCATTGATCAAAATTTAGAATCTTCAATGACAAATATTTTTGGGTAGCAAAACTAAAGGACAACTTAGAATTAAAATACAAATGTCAACGTCATGGCATTTAAGATATATCAATATATGAAAATACACTTAACAACGTAAATTAGCAGCGTTGACATCCTCATTTCAACGATCTGAGATGCAGAACGTGTTTCCGTTAACACAAAAACTTAACAGAAAATCTGACTATTGACATACATTTCTCGCATTGGAATAATTATTCAGGTGCGCATGCGCAATAACATAATATATTTAAACAAACAACACGATAATAAATGTTTTGCTCGTTTTTGGCCTGGAGCGTAGCCCCAAGGCCATAGTTATGATACCAATATCTGAGCCTATCCGTATTGGCTGGCTGCCAAAAACCAAATTCCCCAAACTCCGATTTTACCACTTAATTCATGCGCAATAAAAGTAGTTCTTCGCAGATCTCAATAAATCGCCTTGTAAATACAGAACATCACTATATAACATGGCAGTGTCATAAAAAGTGTAAAAGCATATCATTGAAGCAAAATTGCAAAGCATTGGCTACGACATTAGTTTTTATTGTTTACATATTTATGCGAGAATAACTTTCTCACTTGACGGTCTAGACCGAAGAGATACGAGTGTTTACGGTGACAGTAAGAAGATTTTTTTGAGACATTTTTGAAGACCTTATTTTTGGTATTTGTAAACATATATTAAAATATTGTTATTTTATTTTGCGTTAACGTCTTATTCCAGAAAATAGAAAACGAAAAAAACAAAACAAATATTCACGATCGTTCTCGGAAATAGACGAAGTAACCGAAAATGGTATTTCACTGCGCAGATCGAGCGCGAAAATCAAGCGCGAAAAAATCTACGTGAGGCAAAGTACACAATATGTACACCGTTCTTTATCAGGGTAAGTGGATTTTCTTTTGTATACACATTACAAAAAAAGTATGGGTGTTTTCCTGATCTGTTAATTATGTAATAAAAAGCAATTTTAGGCTATTGAAAGTGATTTATTTGACGTAAACAATAACAGTTTTTTTGCGGCCATGGTGTTTTTGATGTTGTATATCTTCACCGCCTTATAGACGAACCTCTACCAGATCTTTAGAGTTCAACAAAAGGTTATCGTTCCCACCACCAGTATCGTGTAGTCCTCCACCGTCTATGTACACTGTAGTATATATACAAATATAGTCTTTTCTTACAGTCTCTGAGCTTCTGCACTCAACCGCTAGGGTCAATCCGTATAAATTCGGACAAAGGGAGTAATTCGGACAATACTTATTCCCAAGCACACTAAATCTAGCCACAGGCCTTCAGCGCCTAGAGAGCTTTGATTCATTTTAGCTCGCATTTTCTTTTCAGGTTTTATTTATATGAAATAAATCAGCATGTCCCCATAAATTATTTTCCGGGACAGGCACTATATGGCATTTTCAATCGGACTGGTTTTAAAACGTCGTTAAGGTCCGACGGTCAGGCCTTTTAATGAATGACTGGATGATTCACGACAGAGCTGAGCCGGACGTCCATAATCGGCCCTAGACGCATATTGGCCAACGGGAAAAAGGCCATCGGGCCGTTTGGTCAGAAACGGGCCGATTATAAACTTCCGGACCAGCTCAGACGTGTTATTGTCTTTGATATATAAAGATATGTTTATGTTTTTAGTTTGGTAATTATAGTTCAAGTAAAATAATTTGAGTATACGCTCATAACTTGTCAAATAATACTTAAAACTGATGATAGTAAAGCGTTAGTTTTATACTAGAAATATGTTATAAGCAACACAGTTGTTAATATTATGTCTCATATAGGCTAAACGGAATGAGTTATTATATATATGTAAAAACAATTATTGGAAATAATTGTCGTAAACAATACTCACACAAATTGTTCTAATTGTAGAGAAAAACAAGAATTATTACTTGAATTTCTCTGTTTGATTTTGAAAAGAGCTAAACGTGCTTGAATATTGTTTGGAAACGTGTGTATGACCCTTGATAAATCAGACCAATACATATGTCTTTACATTAGTTGTGTTGCACCTCTCCGAGGCGGAGAAGACGATGCTAAATGCACAAGAGACGCCGCCTGGGGCTATGCCTTGCCTCGAATACACCTGAAAAAAGCAGCCACCTTATCGCCTATTAATGTGTCAATTCATGGCAAATAAGCCTCTGATTTCAATAGAGACGTTTTTCGATCCCTTCATTGGTGTCCGAGACCATCATGCAAGGCCTGAAATACATCGCTTCTTCAGGCAGAAGGTAAAACAAGTTGATGATATTGTTGTCCAAAGAGCACACCGTTACGGCAAAACACGCCATCCCTAAGTCCTATTTCATCTCAATCGCGCCGATACTTATCTAACTCAGATATATTGCTTTAAGGCCGCGTAGCTGACGGCCTGATGCCTTTAAAACGGTGTCAATAAGTACGGAGATTACGGGATTTTTAAACTGAGTTTGTCTCCAGTCCTTGGAATTTGCATGATTACATGCGACTGACGTCGTCGAAGCTTTTTGAGATTTTGGTCAATTTGCATGCGACTGTAAAGGTCCGGTCACACCGAGGAAACGGGCGATAAACGGACATAAAATTATTTTATCCGTTCGTGTCCGTTCTTATCCGTTTAATGTCCGTTTCATATCCGGTGAATCCGCTCCTTGTTCGGCGATGTCCGGTGACATCCGTTCCGTCCGTTATAAAGTTTTGAGCATGTTCAAAATTTTCCACCGGATAAAACGGACAGAGACATCCGTTTGATGTGCGGTCTTCATATGTTAGTTTACGGTTTGTTCGGAACTCGTGCGTTACACCTCCTGTACGTATCCGGTGTATGTCCGTTACTGTCCGGTTGTCCTGGTCCACCACCGGACAACTACCGGACTAATACCATACTTGCAGCGGATACCTAGCGCATGTTCAACAAATAATAACGGACAGCTATCGTATACAAAAGTGCGCGAACGTTTTGTCCGGTTCTAATGCGTTACACTGCCGTTTTATCCGGTAGAAGTCCGTTACTCGCACGGTAATATCCGTTAGCCGACCGTTAATTATCCGGTACATATCCGTTAAACGTACGTTTTTTTCCCGTTTCATCACCGGTACTTGTGCGGTCATTTTTTGTTTCCTACGCTTCACCAACCCCGGAAACCCGATATGCTGTGAGAAGTTGGATGTGCTAGGAGAAGTTGCCAATAGATTTCAATGAATTTCGGTAAGGTTAGTAAATCCAGTTCTTTAATTGTTTAAAGGCATTTTTGAATTAAAATAGATTTTGGTGTATGCAAAGGAGGTATTACCATGTATGTTAGAAAAATCCTGGTTATTAATATTCACGATTTATTGAAATATGGCTATTTAAAGTAGACGATGCAGGGATTTGTCCCATATTAAGCACTTTATTTACAAATTTCGTTAAAGGTATGCCGGTGAAAAAGTTTTTGCACCGACAATTATATTAACCAATGTCCTCGAGTAACATATCCGCCAGGGTTTCTTAAAAAATTCGTATTGGTGGGAAAATTCGACTTTACATTCAATATGTTGATGAAAAAATGAAAAAAGATTCCTATTACTCAGATACCCATTTAAATTGTTGTTGTTATTGTTTTACTTTTATCAGTCTTCTTATCCTTTGTGGGCTGACCAATAAGCAAATTGTTCAGTGGTCAAAACATGTGTTTAAAGCCTTTACAAATTGTCTTAAGTAACCAACGAAGCTTAAAATCTTTATGACTTATTATATCGTAAAAGAAACTTTCCAGTTGCCCCCATATATGGCTTTTTACTAATGACGCCCTTTAAATAGGGGTGATATACTGTCCAAGGCCAATGCAGATGTGAAGTATCAAGCCAATCGGTCAATTCCTTGAGGAGTCATTTATTTGAAATGATTTCATACTAATAGTAACACTGACCTTGATCTTTGACCTTGTAACCCCGATTTTAATAGGGGTCATCTACTGTCCAAGGCCAATTCACATGTGAAGTATCAGAACATTTGGTAAATTCATTTACGAGTAATTGATCGGGAACTATTTCCACGCTTATTGTGACATTGACCTTGGACCTAGTGATCCCAATTTTAATAGGTGTCATCTACTGTCCAACGCCAATGCACATATGAAGTATAAAGGCAACGATCAATTATCTGATGAATTATTGATCAGAAAAGATGTTCAGACTAATTGTGACAGTAAACTTGACTGTGACCCCAATTTCAATAGGGGTCATCTGCTGTTTAAGGTCAATGCACATGTGGAGTATCAAGCATATCGGTGAATCAGTTGACGAGTTATTAATCGGAAACAATTTTTACACTGATTTAGATTGTTACATTAACCTTTGACCTAGTGACAACAACTTCAATATAGGTCATCTACTGTCCAAGGCCAATGCACATTTGAAATATCAAGCTTATCATCAATTCTGTGACGAGTAATCGATCGTAAACGAATTGGCCCACCGACAGCCCGACCGACAGAGAAACCGACGGGTCGACCGACCGACATCCAGAAAAACAATATACCCCCTCTTCTTCCGAATTGGGGTGGGGACATAATAAACTCAAACCCTAGACCAGAGGATATCTTCTGTGGCTCAGCTTGAATACCATCTGCGGGCCAAGGTAAAATATCTTAGTCTTAAAGAATTGGAACTTCGAAAGTTTGATTTCAAGGTTGTTTGATGCTAATCTTAACAAACACAGGTCTAATCAATCTATACGGAAACTGATTTTAGAAGAAACTATAAATATGTCATTCACATATATTAAGCAATCACGAAGGTTCAAATCACCCATACATCTCTCCGTCGCGTTGAAAAGACACAGGGCCGTTACGCCTCGTGTATCGACGTACTTTAATAATATCATCAGTACTTATTTCTGTTCGTTTATATCTCAACTAAAGTAAGTTTCTGAATGCACAAAGCGATAACAAAAATGCCTGTTGATGATTTGTTTGTTAAACATTGCGATTAAAAAACACGTATAACTTTGTCAAATATGAAAATGGCTTCGAAAACAATCTGACTGAGTGAAGACACAAGTAAAAGCAATAAAACTGTTTGAAAGTTTAGTGTAGTAAACCAGGTTCTGAAGACCTACCTTCCAATATGTGTTTGAGATGTCAGTGGAAACAACTTGTAAAATGATTACAACAAATCGAGTTCGTACACATGGGGACATTGGGTTTATTAAAATATTACTTAAATCGAAGAAAAATGTTGTTTGCAAACATGTATGTAGTGCAAAGTTAGTTTACGAAAATTTCGCTCTTCTAGATCAGTCGTTAGAGCCTTTATTATAAATATATATTGATATATTTGGACCGCTGGATCGAGTAAATGCAGCGTAATTTAGTTGCTGTATAGGTATGGAGAAACCAAAGTCTACTGGCCTGAGTATAAAATCTACATTTCTTAAAATTGACCGTTCAAATGCGGTTTCGCAACCTTTTTTGTTGTTAAATGTGTATATTTTGTTGTATGAAGTGTAATGTATAGCAAAAGCAATCGGTCACTTGCCTTGAAATTCTCTTTCCTCATTATGTTTCGGGTGGTTTTATTTCTTGCATGGTCTGTATATTTGTATACGTTCTCAAATTAGACAGTCGATCGGTTAATGGCGTGTTTCTTTTTAAGTTGTTATTTTAATAAAGTATGCATATGGTTATAGTTATAGGTTTTCCTTTTTGAGTTCGTGATATGTCGTTCAAACTATTGTTTACTTTTTAAAGCACATTGTGAAAATACGAAAATATTGATTTTGCTCAGTTGATTCGTTTGTCTATAGAATAATTGAATAGTTTAAGTTGTATACCAATCTAGCTCATCGCCACTTAACCCAAAATGAACATTTTAGTGGGTGGACAAGATAAAGAATTAGAATCCTATGTTCTTCAAATACACGTTTTGAATGAATCGTGTTTGAACGTTAAAATTAATGATACGAATTAAGGACTTACTAGTTAATGATACAGTGCATCACTAGGCAGTCCTTTATTTGTAAGTATTTTGCTTTTAGATGTAATTTTTTTGGTTTTGATAATAAACATTATCCGGTGTCGTTAGCCTGGTACCCAGCTTGTACTTTAAAAGTACGACTTTCACAAATCCGATCATTTCGTTAGATAGAGTTTAAGACACAGAAAATTAACATACGATTCCCAACTGTGTTATCCTGCTGTTCCCAAAGAGTGTGGTATTTCGTTATCATGTTGAACAGTTATAGATATACCGTTTACACAAAAATATATTATTTTTGATCCTAACGACAGGCATACACAAATTCCACAATCTCAAATATAATTCACAGAGTGATGTGATATTTGTAAAGAAAAAATAGTTCTTAATATAATGAGTGTCTGTACCTATTTAGATAATCAAAACCAATTGAAGAGTTTTAGAATAAAACAGAAATATAAACATCCCTTCAACAATATATAGTCTTCATCAGATACAAGTTTTTATAATTCAACAAACAATAAGTGTTAACAAAGAAATGCTTTCTTAGATTTACAATGACAATCCATGTGGGTAGTGTGCAAGCAATCTTGCACTAATAATCCCATTGTATCATTATAGGCTTCATTTTATAATGCGACGTATGTGGTATAAAACATGAACAAACTATTATAATGTGTAACCTAAACGTATGTTCTGCGTCCAATAAATACACGTTTTTTAATTTAAAGGAGGCCCTGACTATCCTCCCTTTTATTGGTTGGGGAGGCCGGAAGTTGTCCTCCATGGGGTTTCCGTGTGAATCAATGAGACTCCAGAGAGCGTTCAGCTGTAAGAAAGTGTGTAATTTCTACATAAAACAAAGAAACTTAAACGATTCGATTAAATGCTGTTTTCAAACCAGTGTGTGTGTTTACAACTGAGAACAAAAGAAATGCATAGACAAGACAAGACAAAAGTTTATTTCGTAAATAAAGGCCACCGGCCCAAAATACAGCATATATTAGTAACAACAATTATTATTTTTGAGTTGTGATTACATCAAGTTTAACATCAATTTTGTTCTACATCTTGCTTATTTATGGCTTGAACAACGGAATGTTGCGACTGACTTTCGAACATAAAATGGTATGTCGATAAACAAATATTTTTCTGGGTTTAGCATAGATTTGAATTGTTTGTAAGTATCACATCTTGATGAATTTCCTATAGTTTCAATCCAGTTATGTGAATTACAATCAATCAATCTTTGTTTAAATGACATTAAAAATAATTCCACGTTTCCTATCTCTTGACTAATCCAAGCAAAACCACATCCATATCGGTATGAAATATTTTTTACAGATGTCACCCAATTAGTTCTTCCGATTTCGTCATGTCGCTTTAACATAATATAACAATTTCTAGGATATCGATCATCTGTGATACTAATCAATTTACACCAATATTTAACGCATTTTACATGATGCTCTATACACAGAGGTGATCTACCACATTCTCCTAGTACAATGCTATCATTTACAGATTTATTTACACCAAGAAAATATTTACAATACTCGATTTGTACTTTTTCGAGAATGTCTGAGAATTCTATTCTATAAATCTCAGAGCCATATGTAAGTATAGGTTTTACCATTGAATCAAACAATTTAAAATATTCAGTGTATGAAAAATATCCAAAGTTTCTTTGGTATGATTTAATAGCAAAAATAGATTTTCGGGCTTCAGCTGCAAGTTTTTCTTTCGCTTTTTTCCATGATAATGTAGGTGTAAAAAAAGACCCATGTATTTATATACAGATGTGACATTTATGGGATTATTTTTGAAGACCCGATCTTCGTATGATCTTAGCGGACCTCTGTTTGTAAAAACAATGATTTCCGTCTTTTGTTGGTTAATTGTCATACCAGTATTTTCATAAAATTCCGATATAGAGTTTAATTGTGATTGTAGTTCGATCGCAGTATCAGCGCAGCTGGCAACGTCATCGGCAAAAAGAATGCAAATTATATCGGAAATGTTTTCGGTGATAAAAATACCCCTATGACCTTAAGATTTTAGAAAGGTAGACAACTCGTTCATGTATAAATTAAAAATGATTGTACTGGCTACGTCCCCTTGCCTAGTACCGATGTTACAATTGAAGTTGTGCGTGACATTTTTATCATTTATCCGTACACATCCGCGTAGATTTGAATACATTGACTTTATTACTTGAAAAAGCTTCCATCTAACACCATTTTTACACATAGTTGTAAATAGTTTATGAATAATCAAACTATCAAATTCTTTTTTAAAATCGACGTAAAGCACATAAAACCTACCACCAGGTTTGCACGTATATTTTTGAAACATGCTTTGAAGAGTAAATAAATTATCAATGGTTGAATATCCCTTGCGAAAATCGGCTTGCGAGTCTGCTATTTTATTGTTAATATCTGCCCATTTGCATAGTCTGTTGTATACGTATTGGAGAATATTTTATACATTACATTAATTTAAGATATACCTCTATAATTAGAGGGGTCATCTGTAGCGCCTGACTTATATACCGGCACAATTATACTATCCCGCCAAGTATTTTGAAAAAATCCTGTATTAAGAATTTTATTTAATAAATTGCGAAATAAAGGTGTTATCAGATGCATCGTACTTTTATAAAATTCCATCCCAAGGCCATCGGTCCCTTGCGATTTTCCATCTTTACGTTTTGAAATACTTTTTACTATTTCTTCGTTAGTGATTTCTGTGTTTAAAATTTTATCTTGATCATCTTCAGTTTCGTTAACCTATAGGTTTATATCACTTAGACTTGATTGATTGTCTTTACAAAGAAGGCTTTTAAAATAATCGTACCATGCTAATGGAGCTATATTACAAGAAACTTTGTTGTTCTTCTTATTACTACCTTTTATTATTTTCCAGAACAACTCTGGCTTAGTACGCGATAAAACCAATTCGTTCCGTTCCGTCGTTTGATACGCTTGTTTTTTTGAAAGAGCACATATTTTTAAACCCTCTACGGAGTGATATATAGTATTGATTGTCCGATATATCATTACTTAACCGGAATCTTCTTAATGCTGCGTACTTCGTTTGTTTAGCCGCGTTGCATTCCCTATCCCACCACGGTTGTTTTACTTAAGTGTCCTTTTCATTAAGGAAGTTTGTTTTATAATTAACCTTCATATCGGATGCAGCGTATTTGAATAAATTTAATATTTTATCGATCGCTCCGTCAATATCCGTGCACGCGATTGCTTCAAATATTTGCGAATGTTGAATGTTAAAACTGTTTTCAAATACTCCTATGAAATCTTGCTTGTGCGCGTCTTTCCATTTATACGTTTCTATTTTGGGATAGTTTTCGATACCGTTATATAAGTAATATAGATTTACGAAGTTAGCACGAATGATTTTCGTTTTGCCCAAAACTATGTTAGAACTAATAGGCATATGATCAGACTCGACCCTCATCTCATCGCAAAATTAAGTAATATGAGAAAATAGCTCAGTGGATACAACATGGTAATCAACAACACTAGCGCCATTATATGAAAGACATGTAAAAATTCCTAAAAAAATCATCGTTGCTACGCCCATTTAAAAAATAAATAACTTGCGTACAACAAAGTTCAACGAGTGTTTTCCCAAAATTGTTATATCGTTCAGAGTCTTTATTATTACGTGTGCGATCAAAAGGATCCGTGTTATAATTAACCTCTATGTTAAAAATGTTATCCACATTATCATCAGATATATAATCTAATAAATTTTTTGTGCGTGCGTTTAAATCTCCTGCTAGGTATATACATACATCATCATAAAGTACTCTTAAAGAAGAAATATTGGAGTCAATAATAGTAATACCATTAATCTCATCCATTCTTTCATAAATTGGTGAACCTTCTGGTGATACATAGGCTATATATAATATGATATCTTTTAAAGAGCTATAATTTGAACTTTTGATATACAGAACAATACAATCCTGATAGTTATGACATATTTGTGAAATAAAGCCATATTTTAACAGCTCGTTTTTTACATTCACGGTTATTCCACCACTATTACGATATGCATTAGTTACTTAAATTCTCACAGAGTCAACACTTGTATAATTTGCTAACAAATCACAAAATTCATTGTTTTTCTCACCCCATGTCTCAAATAGACCTATGATGTAAAATGAAAATAAATAATTTACAAAGTCACAGTTATTTACAAGTTTTCTAAGACCACACACATTCCATGTTATAATGGTAATGTTTTCTGTTGGGCCTTGACCACGATCCTATTCCATATCTACATGTATGTCGCTAACATTGATTAATTATCAAACAATTTGTAATATAAGTTGTAGATGCCATATGTTATTGATCCTTTAACCGTTTAAAAGTTTAGAGGTTCTATCACAAACGGAATTTTGAATGTTTCAGAACATGGGAGATTATTTAAAGAAAATTTAATATCCCAGTCACATTGTATTAAAATATATACAAAACACAAATCCGGTGAAAGTTGCCGAAATTTTATTGAACTTGATACCGTATTAAAAATCGACTCTTTTTTATAACCACTAAAAATCGAACTTATGGATTTCATAGTAATCTTCTGTCAGTTTGCGATAACCTTGACCACGGTTTAAAAGATTCTTGTGTATTTGCAACCACCGCTTATCGAGCAAACACGCACCCTTTAATTAGAATGCTGTTAATTCGATTCACTTAAGTTATGTATACAGCAAATTAGCTTACGGTCTGGGTCGTCATCGTAACGCTGAAACTTGGCTACTACATGTTTTTCTTAGCGCCAACTTAGATAAACGTTGAATATCTTTTTTCATCTTTGTTATCATAAGTGGATTTTGTGTGAATCCTGTATAAAATTGTTGAAGATTGTGAATCAATGTCATTTTCCTCCTTGATGTTTTTGAAATTCTAACCACTGTAGACCATTAAAAGTAAAGTACATTGGTATTTGCATTTTTCGTGGCCGTTCAATTGATCTACGTTATAAAGTCAAACTTCATGGCCGGTGACTGTAAGTAATATTAACTTCATTCATTGAGCGAAAAACTGCAGAACCTACAGCGCTTTGATTTTTCAAGGACTTCTCTTTTAAGCATGCGTGGTTATTCTCACACACAGCCTCACGCCCTTGGCATAATTTTTAATTATATTACGAGATCTTAGGATGTTAATCAGCAATATACGATCGCATGGTTTATGTTTTCTGATAATGGTGCACAGTTTGAATAAAACACAATGTAAAACTGATACAAGTATCGCAAAATCAGTCTAATTGAAACGTTTCTTATTGGCGTCGCCCTGGAGGGCGGCGACTAGTATGTAATGCATTTTGTTTGCTTATGGGAGGAAAAGTTATTTTACGGATCAATGTTTATATTTTTGTTTTAAGAATATCTTGCATAGTGGTGATTTTGTGTGTACATTAGTGTAAATAAGTACTGCATTTGTGCCTTTTTAATTTATTCAAACATTTGTTGCCAATAATGCAAAGCTAATTGTTTTAATTAATAACTGATCCACAACTGATCACAGGGGAAAGATCACAGGGACTCGACAAATACGCGAAACTTGCTGGATTTTGTATAAAAACAAATGATGTTTTGTATAAAAACAAAACATAATCAAAATATATTTATTTTGTGTTGTTTTTTTTTTCTTATCTAGTGGAGAATCAATGTAGTACGATATTTGGCGACCTATCGTGCAAGCAAGTTTATTGGAAGGCGTAGTGGTACGAAAACGTACAATGTATTAGTTTATTAATAGACATATAATAGCGATCGCTATACACACCTTCACCAAATAACAGTACATGTGAATGTCAGCCGGAATAGCTCTATTGGTTAGACTGAAGTTGTTTACGCAACAGTCATCTAAAAGCCCCCGGTTCAATCCCGGGTTCCGGCACGAACGGAACAGTTCGGCGGCTGACAGTTTTATCAGTCAGGTTAATAAATATAATAAAGCTTAATTTTATGCAGACATTTTAAAATGCATTTACTACAATTGGACATTTGTTATTAAAATTAATGGATGCAACGCTGTGACAACGTTAATTAAAATTTCTTACATCACTTTACTATCTTATAAAATATACACGTGTTTTTATATTAACAAATAAATGCAAACAACACATCTATTATCCATGTATGTTTATGGTTGTCTATCATAGGCCTATCCCTACCACATATAGAGCGCAAAGCGCGACACGTATTATTGATTGTAACAATGAGTTGCGATAAAGAAAGCAGCAACCCGTTACCCTAGAGTCAAGCACTCCTCGGAGTTTTTTTTAACAACCACACATAGAGCGCGAAGCGCGACACGTATTACTATCAAGGTGGTATGGGCCCTTAAGCATTATCAGACCATTACGTCCATAGTTATCTTCCTTAGAATTTGAGAAATTTTGAAATCCTTGTTCGAAGTCAAAAATTTTCATCCGATCGTTCCCAAACTTTCACAGGTTTTTTTATCAATGAGGACCCAACCCAAACTCTATATGAGCAATATCGGACCATAAGTCCAGAATTATGTCTCTTTGAATTTAAAAATAAAAGTGAAAAACTGCTTGGTTAGGTGATTATGTCAACATTTTTCATCAGATTCTTTCCAAACTTACAGTGTCTTCATATCAATGAGCATTTTTACCTCATTTAAAATGAGAAACATCGGGAAAATAAGTCCAGAATTATTTTCTATTAAATTTTACAAAATAAACAATTTCCACTTGTATAAAAGATTTCACAACTTTCGTCTGAATCTTTCCAAACTTGTTTGTTATGAAGTGTTTATATCAGTATTACTCGAACCCTATTGACAATCGGATCAATAAATATATTATGATCTTTTACTGAATGTCAAAGCATTGTGAAATGCAGCTTCTTTATACAATTTAAAGTTTTCATTCATTTTTTTTAACTTTTACAGTGTTTTCATATCAATGAGAACTCAACCCCTATCGTAAATGAGCAACGTAAGAATAAGTTCAGAATCATATCCCCTTGAAGTTGAGAAAAATACGAAATAACGCTTACAAGATGAAGCAGATTTTTTAAAACCTACACAGTTCTGTTCCATTTATGAAAACTGCACACGGATACCAGTACAAAAAGGAAACCAAATATAGATAATGGTTATTTGGGGGTTATAACACAACATCATAAATAATGGTTATTTGGGGGTTATAACACAAACTCATAGATACTGGTTATACCAGTATCTTTTTCTATTTTGTTTAAAATAATCGGCCAATATATTAATATTTACAGTAGAAAAAAAATCGTTCCATGTAATTTCATTGAGTGCCTTTTACACTGAAATTCCCGACGCCCTTTGATGCTTTGCATCAATACTTATCTTGTATACGTAGTTGAATACAGTATATTTTAAATCATACTATATTTAGTTTTATGTAACTTGATGTAGATCAGCGGCAAAAATACAGCTAAACGCATAAATTTAAATATTTGTTTATAAATTTGCTTGAACTCGAATTGACATTCTACATTTTTGAATGACCATCATATCGAATAATCGAATAGTTTTGAGATCCGTAAAATCTTTAGATGTGTGTATATTTCGAAGTTTTCGATGTCCTTACGCACCTGAGGCGGCATAATTTGGGGGTCTGGAGCGCCAAATACTTCTTTATACTTAACTTACCAGACTCACTAAAAGTGGAACCAAATTTATAATTATTCCTTAAAATACAGCTAAAGTTCCATACCTGATCGAGAGAGAACTCCTCGGGTTCTTTGAAGACAATCCACTGGACACTTTTATAGAAGGGCACGGTTGTTATGGAGCCCTCGTACGTCCAGTAGTCGTCGATGTTGTCTGCAATAGCAACGAAGCGTAACGCGTGAGATCCAACGTCATTTTACAATAACTGACGTACACAGCAAATATGATTCTACCAATATGAGTTGTTTACGAATTATATAAATGAACTAGTGACATCAATTTCAATATGGGTCATCTACTGTCGAATGCGCATGTGAAGTATCAAGCCAATCGATCAATTCGTTGATGAGTTATTGATTGGAAACAGTGTTTTCACTAATTTTGACAGTGACCTTGACCTTTGTCCTAGTGACCCAATTTTGATAGGGGATATCTACTGTCCAAGGCAAATGCGCATGGAAAGCATCAAGCCGATCGGTCGATTCGTTCACGTGTTCAGAAACGCTTTTCCCACTTATTGTTCAAGTGACCATACTCTTTGACCTAGTGACCCCAATTTAATTAGGGGTCATCTACTGTCCAAGGCAAATGCATATGAGAAGTATCAAGCCAATCAGTCAAATCGTTGACGAGTTATTGATCGAAAAAAAATTCACACTTAGTGTGATAGTGACCTTGATCTTTGACTTAGTGATCCCAATTTCAATAGGGGTCATCTACTGGCCAAGGCCAATGCACATGTGAAGTATCAAGCCAATCGGTCAGTTTGTTGACGAGTTATTGATCGTAAACGAACCGGTCAACCGACATTCAAACTGGTCTAACGACAGTTCTACCGACAGACAGCCAGCAAAACAATATACCCCTTCTTCTTCGAGGGCATAATAATAATAATAAGAAGAAGAATAGAAACAGATGTATGTGCAATACAAGACAAAAAGGGCAAGGAATGGAAGTAAGATGAGAAAAAAAGATAAACAGGACGGATAGAGGCGAAACAGATGGAACAAAATTATTTCATAGAGATGAAAGATATGAGGAAGAAAGATAAGACAGAGAAGACAGATCTTCCAAATTAAGAAGCAGAACATACAAACAGAGAAATGGTGAAGAACGAGAAGATATGAGCCTCGTTTTGGGGAAAAAAACTGGAATTTCTACATGTGCGTAAGGTATCGTTTCAGATAGGCCAGATTTAGAGTAGCGTCCGGCATGGCGTACAAATTGTTGATGACATACAAATAACGGATTATTTGGGAGTGGATATTAACACATGAAGGTTTCGTTTAGGTGTATTTTCACAGCCAAATCTAGATATAAATTCTATGGTCTAAAACAGTGGAACTACTCAAGCGTTCGCCACGATAAACTCATTATTAATGATGGTATCTACAAGTGCAGTGACAATACATAATCCATTGTGTACATTTGCAGATGACAATCATATGGTAAAAGACGACCACCCAACTAAGCTGACCAGAACGAGCATCACCGAATCGTGGATAACCAATCGTATCAGTCACGATACGATCGAACCCGATGTTGACCGAATATTGTCAGACCGCTAGGACAGTGGTCAAGGCTCATTTAATCTAACCATACTTTCATGGAATATTCGAGGGCTAAACCGATTAGTAGATTGTTCACATGCAAAACATTTTCTAAAATCGTTTGGCATTGTATGTTTTAACGAGACATGGTAAAAATGCATTGGTGTATTTGATAACTTTTTAGAGGGTTATATACATTATGATTGTACTCTCCCATATGATGACACTAATATTAGAAAGAGTGGATGCGTTAGTATATTTATTAACTCTGCTTCTTAATGTCTACATTATATTTAAACGTATACTCCATGCGTTTACAGATTGTGTTGTTTTATTATTTAAGTCTTCACAATTGTCTAATTTAGAAGTTATTATTCTTTATTTCACATATGTCTCGCCTGAAGGCTCTTCGGTATATGATAACCTAGAGGAAACAAATGGAATTATAAAAGAACAAAATGATTTAGAAAATATTTTTAGCTTATGATACATATGCCAGGACATAAAATCTACAAGATTGTTTAATAGATGATAATCTTACATATATTTTTGGTAAAACATATTATAATGGTAGTATATTTAAATTACCACGAAACAATAAAGATTATGCTTATTTGATATTCATATTTTAAATGGGTGGTTCCCAGGTGACACTTTAGGGGAGTATACTTTTTATGCTAATGATGGCGTCAGCGGGGTCGATTAATTAGTAGCTAGTTCTGACCTATATGAGTATATAAGTAAGTCGATTATGACGAATCTGATCATCTGCCTATACCTTGTACAATGTCATTTCCATATAGGGATTCAATTGTGGACCCGCTTAGAAATAACGTTATCACGCGAACACTCGACCACGAAAGGTTTCGTTGGAATAATAACCATAAATCCAATTATTACACAACTCGGACATCTGCTTCGTAGCAACCAAATCATATAACGACAGAAATAGTATCCAATATTGATAATGCGGTACTAATGCTCACATCAATTTTTAAGGAAGCTAGAACTTGTATGCGTTTAAAGCCCGTTAAACGTAAACAACCACAACCTCCTTGGTGGGATTGACACTGTGTTATATATAAACACAATAAATACGCCACATTGCGTATGTTTAAAAGGTCCAACTTATTAAATGACCTACGAAATTATCAAGGAAATATAAATGTATTTAAATCGTATTGTAGTAGCAGGCAGCTACTCTTTCAACGCGATCAGAGACGCAAACTTGTAAATTTAAGTGATAATCTTAAAGCCATGTTGTAACTTCTTAAACGAACGCGTCCGTTGAAACGCGCAGTGTGCAAGATTTCGCCCAAACGAATGGTTTACCTACTTTAAAACTTTTTTCAACGATGAATCAGCATTACCTTTAACTCCCGATGTGAATCTGTATGACAAAAAATGAACTTGATCAGCCATTTTCTCGATCTGAAATTAAGTCAGCTATTTATAAATTATCGAATGATGAAAGCCCTAGACCGGATGGTATACCCTCGGGGTTTTATAAGTTAACACTCAGAGAATGCATTTATGTATTGGAAGCGCTGTTTAATCCTATATATAAAACTGGTATTTCCCTAAAAGTTGGGGCCAGAGTCTGATAACCACTATACACAAAAGCGGGACAGTGAATGATCCAAATAATTGCATGGGAATCTCTGCCATTAATACACTCTACAAAATAGTTTCTCGTTTGATAAATACGCGCCTATATAACTGTGCAAAAAATCATAATATATTAGACGAATCGCAGGCCGGCTTCCGGAAAGGCTATTCGACAGTAAACAATATATTTTGTCTACAGTCTATGGCACAAAAGTACTTATCTAAACAAGGCGGTAGATTCTATTTTTATACGTCGATTTCAATAAAAGCGTTTGACAATGTTAAACTATTTAAGGTATTACATAACAAAGGTCTTCATGGAAAGTTCTTACGCATCCTCAAGGCTATGTATACAGACCTTTTTTTCGTGCGTAAAGGTTAATAGTAATTCTTATAATAGGAACGCTGATGCTAATCTCAAAGATAAAACGTGTTTCTGATTTTTCCCCTGTAATATTTGCACAAAACAAGGGGACCTAAGTATTCCAACTTTATTTTCAGTTTTTATAAACGAACTAGCAGAGTGTTTACGGCGCTCATGTGATAGAGGAATATTCATATAATAGATGCTTTTTGTCAAAATACGGAATGGAGCGGACTTAGATAAAACAAAGATTATAGTCTTCCGTAATGGCGGCAGCCTTAGAAATTACGAGTCATGGAGCTATCGTGGATCACCAATTAATGTTGTACATATTTACAAATACATAGGTGTTTATTTTACTCCTACTGCGCCCAGGTCCTCCACACATAATAAAGTATCTATTCAGGCCAAAATGTCAATATGGTCAATTTATCAATATCAAAAATCTGTTGAATATTTCCCTATTAATAAGTATTTTAAATAATTTGATACTCTTGTTAAACCAGTATTATGCTATGCATCACAGGTATGAGGTACTTGCTATGTTAATACTATAGAAACTGTCCATAATGATTTTTGTAAAAGATATCTTTGTGTTAATAGAACAACTAATAACTCGGTTGCTCTGGGGAAAAGTGGCAGGCTACCACTTTGTGTATTTTATATAACAAGTTGCATAACATATTGAAGACAGTTGCTAATAATGTCAAATACTAGATACCCACGCCAGTGCTATATTATGTTAAATCACAAGATAGCTGTGGAAGATGTAATTCGGCCACAAAGGTTAAAACTTTGATATACGACCATGGTTTTGGGTATGCCTGGCTCTCTCAGGAAATTTGGAAAATTGATGTATTTATCGTTATGTTTAAACAAAGACTTATAGACTGCTATACCCAGAATTGGCATAATGATATTAGAGTTTCCAGTAGATGTTATTAGTATAAACATTTTAAATATCTTCTTAATGTTGAAAGGTATTTAGTAACGGATATGCCTTTTTTGACAAGAATTCACTTTCAAAACGTAGATGTGCGAATCATAAACTTAAAATAGAAGTAGGTAGACACATGAATATTCACCGAGAACAAAAAATTGTGTATATATTGCTTGTACGATAGTAATATTTCATTTCTTGACTGTGGATGTCATGCAGTCTTCCATTGTATAAGGTATAATGATATTTGTCAACACTATCTTTTTAACTGGTATGACAGAGAATTAGAACTGGACGACTTTTATTCAGTAATGAGCTCCAGTTGTGAAAGAACTATTCGCAATGTTTGTACTTATGTTCACCAAATCATTGCTAAGCAACATGTTGATCGAGGGATGTAAATGATTTTCTATTGCTGCCTATATATTATGGACCAGAGGCCTTATTATTGAATAAATTGAGCTGAGCCTATGCAGTTCGCACAGGCAAATCATGGACGACACTTTTCGCCTAGACTGAATTTTCTTTTAGAAGTGACTTCTGTAAACGAAATATTTAATAAAAGCGGAATTGTCGTCCTAGATAAGCTTGTTCAGACTAATATGGGACGATACTTCAAGCACACGCATAAAGCCCAGTTTTCTAAGAACGCGGTTCATACACATATAGGGTGAGGTGATGGCGGGGTCTTATGTAAAGGAATATGTGAAAAGGAAGGGAAGAGATAAAGGAAACAAAATATTTCACTGCCAACACGCCTGGTGCTAGAGTCGTTCGCTCACCTGGCAACAGGTCTGTAGGATCCAGAAAGCTTGGTATGGTGTTCATGCTACCAGGTTTGATCAAGGCGCCCAAATTATCCGACACGACGAAGAAGAAGGGATGCTCCTCGCCAGACTGAAATTACGAGGAGAAAGCGTCAATGAACACCGATGTGCTTGAATGCTTGAATTTGAGAAACTGCGTGCAACAAAAATTACAATGTAAATTGAATGATATGTGTTTTAATATAATTTAATCAATTCAATAAATAAATACAAAAAGCATAACGCGCATGTTGTTCGTGTGTGTCCCGGTTTTTTTAATTATTTTTAATATTCTTAAAAGAGATCTACTACCCCACCACATTTTAAAGTGACATTTATCATTCCTAACAAAGTATTTTTTCTCAAATGTGGGTTTTATAAGCAAGATTCCTATTATTATTATCAAATATACACTTGCACACTTAATATACAGATGGAATCGCGCTTTAACTGCCGGCAGCCACACCAGCTGCTCGGGCGCTTCGTGTCACCTTGATCATAATCCCGAGAACGGCGAGTCCGCCGCTTTTGTCCATACTTAGTGTTCCAGTGGACGAGGTGAAGCTGCAATGGAGGACCGGGGGATGGATGAACATATTGTGTGGTCGCATATTTTAGGAGAGTCTTGCCAATGCCTCGCAATCATTCTTCAACGTTTGAATAATTTAAGCAAATAATTATGCTAATCCAAGCCAGGTCTGCATATACGCTATAGACACACACAATTTCAGCGTAATATCTCCAAACTCAAGTTCATTTGCAGTTTTTTTTTCCAATGTTTAATAGCAGTTTCCCGTCCTTGTTTAAACGGACTCACACAACATCCCAAAGTCCAAAGCTGGTTAGTAACAAATACACAATATCTAAATACAATGCCCAGCCTCCACCTCAAAAAACACAGCAAGAAAACGCACTTGAGATTATTGAGCGGAAACATGTGTTTTGAGTTAGTTGTTTCGTAGCAGCTAACTTAACAATGACACAATTTATCGAAAGTCTATCACAATCATGGTCTACATTAAACCTTCATACATTTCAGTACACTTTCTCTTACTTCACTACAGTTACTACTCAGAAACCGCTTTTCTATTTAAAGTAACAGTGGTCTTATCATTAGCCGTATTTTAAGTTATTGGGCGGAAAACATGTGTCTATTTTTAGTTATAATGGAAGTGACCTTAAACTGACGAACTGTGAAAGCGATTTCACGATTGCTTTGCTCAAAATTGGTCCATTAACATTTTTGACTGGAAACCACCAGTTTGCTGTTCTTCTATTATGTGTCACAATGACTTATGACCTAAACCCAACTGGCATAACATGAAATACAAAGAAAGGTATCTAGGTTGACTTGCAATATGCAACATTTCATCAAAATTTGTCTTTGCAAACTAGCGTTATTGACCTGAATCCAACTGCTGGACACCGTCCGGCCGGCCGCCCGGCATTACCCAATCCAATAAAAGAACTGGTTAAAATATCACCCAACTTACAATACGCATGACTATACACAATAGCAAATGGCAGATAAGTGAAAGGTACTAAAGCAACGCAAAACAAACAAAGAGTAATTCAGAAAAATAATTGTTGGTTAGTTTTGAGTATGTAAACAGTAGTATTTTAGAAAAAGCTTCAAGCCCAATCATGATTAGAAAAGATTTGAGATTCGTGCCCGAGATATGTCGGCGAGAATATAATTCGATATTCATTTACGGATTTTTATTCTATTTCGCTAGTGTGCTTATTTACATGGTCATGTTTTCGAATTAACATATATATTTAAAGTATTAACGTCAAAGTAATATTTTCTGATTTCAAATATCTTGGACCACTGTATAATTTTTGAAAATGTATTATACGTATTTATCGCAAACATTTCGAGACAACCGGTTTCACAGGTGTACCTCGGCTGCGAACTGCTTCCCGTCAATCGTACGCTTCGATCCGCGGGTGTCGTCTGCTCCCCAGTGCAGGTGGAACAGTGCAAACCTGAATTGCTGGTTGCCAAGGGGACCACCGGTCAAAACTGAGGTTCAAAGTTAGGACAATTAGAAACATCAATGAGATAATAATAGCATCAACATTCACATTGACTTTATTATATTCTGTGTATATATAACACTTCGTGCGTGACATGTAAGAAAATAAAATTGTTACGTCAATAGTATTATGTACATTTACCAAAGACCAATAACAAAAGCCAGAGTCCCAATTTATATTTTAAATACGAAACGACCCATTTAGAGTTGAATGAAACATTCCCCATATAAGATGGATACGTTGACATTGCTACGCGCTTACATCCAGGCTGGGTGATCTGCCACTCTATGCTGTGTCCGTTGTTCTTCAGCTTGACCTCGTCTTCCGGTGTGTAGGAGATGCTAAGGAAGGAGAGATCAGAGTTGTACTTCGCATTTCGCGAAACGATATTGATCGGTGACTGACGGCAGCCCCTAAGGGCGATCGGAAAATGCTTTTGCCAGGTATTGTGTCCTGTGTTGGAAAGTAAATTGGGGCGTGAAATATTAAAAATGTACGAACTCCACGAAAAATTGCTGGCAGATGAAAAGTAACATTTATTTTTTAAAGGAAGCAATTTTCGGTTAAGGGGCGCTTTATATGAAAATTAAACCATATGCATGTCATATCGCAAATATATGAAAGAATATTTTGTACATACTCAAAACAATGCAAATGTATAAAAGACATTTAGAACACATTAACTGTGTCTCTACGACGACTTTAACCATACATCGTGTGTTGAAGAAATAAATGTTAGAAAACATACCATTTTCTCCGTGTATCCCCAATTTTGCAATTAGACACCATACAAAAAATAATAATAATAAGTTTCAATCTCGAGACACAATAAACGGCTTTAAAATACGCATTTCATGTTGACTTACGTTGTCAATAATTTTAAAAAGGAGGGATGTTTGATCCGTAAAATTTAAGTCAGACATCTGTTTCAGACTCTTCGCAACAACGTTAGTTTGCTTTTAAATTAAATATAGCGACATGCATGTCAGAATTGCATCTAAATTACGCGTTTATTATCAGATCGGGACTAAGCATATTAAACCAATGCGCCATATTATGAAATATTTCGTAAAATTTATAACGAAATAACGGTCACCATAACTATTATGCGATACAGAGTGTTTTTGTATTTTAAAGAACAACACGAAACTACGACAGGACTGATTTGATTTTGTATTGCGCTATAATGTGTAATATACACATGACAAAAATATGTCCTCCTTTTAAGGAAATATATTCACCATAATTAGACCAGCTTGACAACTATTTTATTAGGCTTTTGTTATAAAGTTAATATAATTATTTGCATTTCTTCCAGACAATAAAGGAGTTAACCTCTTCACATGATTCTAAGTAAACATGATTAAATGACCTTGGTGAAATCCATATGTGTAGGCAAATTTAACATTAATAACCTTGTAGTAAACATATTCCATGAGGACATTACAAGGCTTTGTTTATTACTCCATAACAATATTGGTACGATTAATTAATTATCCAATAGTAATATCACCTATGTTGTATCGCAAGAAAAAAGTACGCTATCAAATTCTTTATGTTCTGCCTACAAATTCAAACACAGATACAAAATACTTAAAAGCACATTCTTAACAAAATATATATCTCTTAGCGCTGCTTTAAAAATAAAAGCAATTGGATTTATTGGGATAACGTTTTCATACTTTGTTGAGTTGTATAGTTGTATTGGGAACCAACACAAGACATGTTTCTCGCGTTGACGATGATGACAAGCATTGAAGGCTGTAGAATTAGTGTCATCCAGAAATACTATCATCATGGTGTTTTTATATGGTTGGTTGTGTGGTCAATTGGAAAAGTTGAATGAGCGGTTTAATCCGTGCAAGGATTTAAAAAAAAATATCAAATAATGGAAAAAACTTATTGGATGATAAAACCCGAACGCAATGCCTAATTGAATCACCCAATATACCAAACGATATACGAATACCAAACGAATGCAGTGCTTTTTTTCCTTTAGGTTGGAAAAAGGCCTGGTCTTCAATTTTAGATTGAAAATTAAACTTAACATGTTGGTAATTGTCATGATTTTAAAGAAATTAAGTTTGTGGAAGGGGCCTTTCTCTTGGGGGAAGGGGCTTATATAAGGCCTCTGCTAAGGAAGGAGAAAAGCCCCGATCACTATCTGAAATTTTAACATAAACATCCCTTCAACAAAATATATTCTTCATCAGACACATGTTTTTATTTTCAACAAACAAAACCTGTTAACAAAGAAATGCTTTTTTAGATGTACAATGACAATCCATTTGGATAGTGTGCAAACACTCTTGTAAAAATAGTTGCATTGTATCCTTATGGGCTCTGTTTCATAATTAGACTAATGTGGTATAAAACATGAATAAACTTTTGTCATGTGTAACATAAACGTATGTTCTGCGTCCAATAAATATGCTTTTTTTATTGAAAGAAGGCCTTGTCTTGTATTGGTTGTGGAGGCCGGAAGTTGTTCTGCATTGGATTACCGTCTGAATAAATGAGACTCCGAAGAGCGTCCAGCTGTATGGCAGATTAAAGTGTGTACTTTCTAGAGGAAACAAAAATAACTTAACGACTCAAACCGTTGTGAGGGTTTGACCTGCGTGCAAAAGCAATGCATATACATCTTTGTCGTTAACAACTGTTAATTATCAAACAATGTGCAATATAAGTTGCAAATACCATCTGTTATATATACTTAAACCATTTAAGCTTTGCGGGTCAATATCAAACGGAATTTTGAATGTTTCAGAACATGGGAGTTCGTTTTTTTTTTCAATTGCGTCACTCCATATCATGCATGATTATTCTCACCCACAGTCTTACGCCCTTGGACTTATTTTAAATAAGATTACGATATCTTAAGATGTTAATCAGCAATATACGACCGCGTTTTCTTTTTAAATTCCATGGTCTATGTGTACTGAAAAGGAACATATTTTTTTAATAAAACATAATTTTAAACTGAAACAGGTATCGCAAAAACTATTAAAAAGCATCAGTCTGATTGAAGCGTTCCTTAAAACGTAATGAATATAGTATATTTCTAATCATTTCATATTTAGTATTATTATACGAGATGTAGATCACCGGCAAAAGCACAGCAATACACATGTTTATACAGCGTTATTTCATGTCGTACACTTAAATATGATTAGCTTATTTTTTACATTGGCTTATATTTGAATTGATATTTATAGTGGGTATACACACTTGTTTCAAATATTTATGAATTTTTATGTAATGTGCAAAAACTTATTATACATATATTTCAATATAAATTAAAATAAAAGTTAAGAAGAACATGTGTCGAAAAATGCGAAATAAGCCAGATATTTAATTCTGAAATCGAAAATGTCTGTACAGTCGAATTCGCCAGCATGTATATCGTGCATGTACGATGTAAATCTAAATTTAGTTTAACGGATCATTTTAATTCCCTGCAACGATATATTTTCATACGACACACGAACACTAACTCCGATCCTAATAAAAAGACGAATGCTTCGGTAATTGTAGGAAAATATGTACGAGATATCTTAGTCGAAATCGGCTCGGTGCGTTAATTTGTCTCTGCTTCATTTTATGACATTCGTCTTCGATGTATAATTTTTCTTGCCTATTTTGTGTTATTGTAACATATTTTTATCAATATATTACAATTTAACACATATAAAAATCTTGCATGCCCACTTTAACTATTTCAATGCTCATCAAATCCAATAATCGAATAGTTTTGCCATTCTTAAAAGCTTTACATGTGTATTTATTTAGAAATTTTCAATGTCCTTTGGCACATGAGGCTAAATAATGTCAGGAGCCGGAGTTTCCCGGCACTTTAACATAATTAACTTACTCGACCTACTAAAGTTTGAACAAAGTTTAAAATTATTCCTTTAAATACAGCTATAGATCCATACCTGATCGTGAGAGAATACTACGACTTCTTTGAAGACAATCCATTAGGCACTTTCATAGAGGAGTATGGTAGTTAGGGAGCCCTCGTACGTCCAGTAGTCGTCGATGTTGTCTGCAATACCTACGTAACGTAACGCGTAAGAACCGACGTCGTTTTACAATAATTTTAGTATTACGCACAAATGATACTACTGATATTAGTTTAATACCAATTATATTAATGTTTGTACTACCAGTATAAGGAGCTTAGATATAAAGTTAAACACATATACGTTAATAATAAGGAGAAAAAGATTTGTACTACAAAGACAAAGTAGGCGAGGAACGTGCGTACGAAGAGAAAAATAAATAGAAAAAGACGAAGATTAACGCGATGGAGATACAAAAGAAAATAAAAGATTTCGGAGTGGTGGAAGATGATAAGGAAAACAGAGGAGAGAAAGAAGAGAAATACTCCAAATCAAGAAACAGAACACAAAAAAAACGGTAAGGGAAGAGGAGAAAACGAGAAAAGATACATAAAAAGGACGGAAACACAAAACATTCCGCTTCGAAAACGCCTGGTACTCCTGTCGTCTGCTCACCTGGCAAGAGGTCGATAGGGTCGAGGGAGCTGGGGATGGCCGCCGTACTACCAGCCCGTCCAAGTTGTCAGACAGGACGGAGAAGTCTGAATGTTTGACGCCTAACTAAAATTACGAGGGGAACGAGTCTATGAACTATTGCTGCTTGAAAAATGCTTGAATTTGTTGAAAACCGCATGCAACGAAAATTACAATATAAGTTGAATGAAACGTTTCCTCAAAATCATTTTTTTTCTTAGCAATATTTGAAATCCCTAGTCAAGTTATTGAACTTACAAATGATCCAAAATGAGTAAGTTTCCTATCACTATCAAAGATAAACTTGCACACGGAATACACGTATAGAAACTAGCTTTAATGCCGGCCTCAACACCGGCTACCCGTGCGCCGAGTGCTATTTCGATTATATTGTTCTTACAAATTACCCATTATGAGTTAATATCCTATTAATATCAAAGATGCACTTGCACGCTGAATAGATATATAGAACCGTTTGCCTTTTGCTACCTTGAGCATGACTCCAAGGACGGCGAGTCCGTTGATCTTGTCTCTAGCCTCCGTGAAGCTTGCATAGTTAGTGTTCCAGTGGACAAGATGAAGCTGCAATGGAGAACCGTGGGGTTGACGGACGTATTTTGTGGTCCTATCTTTTTCCGACCGAGAACTTACTATCGCCACGAAACCATGTTTTCCTGTTTAAGTGAACAATTTAATCCAATGTTTGTTGAATTCCAAGCCAAGTCTGCATATAAGATACATACAGATGCAATTTCAGCGTAACGTCCCAAACTATTAATATTTGGTAGTTGCTTTGTTTTTATATACTAATAACAGTGTCCCAACTTAAAAAAATGCATTCAGAAGCTAAATCTGATGGTACGTTACAACACGAACAGATTTTAAAACAATACCAAGCCTTCATCATCATCATTTAAAAACAACAACAACAAAACTACATCAAATATTAGGCGGAAACATATGTTGTTAGCTTTTTTAAATTTAGTTTTCGCTGCAAAAAAATTACATTGACCAAATTGACCCTTACTTTACTATACATTTAAGCTGCGTGCGTTTAAGCACGGCATGTCTAACGTACCCCAAGTGTCTAAGCGGAAACCGCTTTTCTATTGTTAGTAACAGTGGCTTTGGCAATTAGCAAGAACGGCCCTTAATGAACTCCCGACATATGTCTGCAGGTAAGCTGCCTAGCACATATACACATAAATTCAGTGTTAATGACTCCATTATAACTTACCTTATTGAGCGGATATAATGTTCTATGTTAAGTGTTCATGGCTTTGACGTTGACTGATAATGCGATTCTAAATTTAATCAAAACTTTGCAATGCAGATTTTTGACTGCAAAACACATTTTTATCTTCTTTTATCCATTAATACAGTGACCTTTAACCTTAAACAAACTTGCCCGAAATACGATTATGAGATATATCACTATGTTAGGTTGCTTAAAGAAAACTTTTATTACAATTGGTCGCCTCGAATAAAAGTTTTTGAACGGAACATTACTAATTGACGACATCAACCAATCGAAAAAATAAATACCTTCACCCTATTGATAAAAAGTCAACTCTAACCTTTATATACATTTAAGCTGCAAACATTTCAGCACGGCATGTCTAAAGGTACTTAAGTTTCTAAGAAGAAACCGCTTTTCTATTTTTAGTAACAGTGAATTTTTGCATTATCAGGAAAGGCCTTGAATGAACTCCCTACATATGTCTGCATGTAAGCTGCCTAGCACATATACACATACATTCAGTGTAACAGTTAATGACTCCATTATAACATACCTTATTGAGCGAATATTAATGTTTTATTTTTAGTTATAATGACATTGCCTTTGACTGTAAATGCGATTATACATTTTTTTTAAATTGTCAATGCAAAAGTTTGACTGGAAACCACATGTTTTTATGTTCTTTTTTTTATTTGTTGGTGACATTTGAGCTTAAATAAACTAGCCCCAAATACAATTTTGATATATTTCACTATTTAAATGTGCTTAATGTGAAATTTTATTAAAATTGGTCGACATATATTAAAGTTAGTGAACGGAACCAAACTTATGGACGACATCAAATAATCAAACAAAAAAACTTTAAGAAACGTTAAAATATCACACAACTTACAACAAGCTTTACTATACAAACAGGGAAAGAGGCAAATAAGTTACAAGTAGTAAAATCCACGAAAAACATACATAGAGTTATTCAACAACAACAAAATAACTTTCATTTAGAAATTTAGAGAGATAACAGTAGTATTTTTGAAAAAGCTTTTGTATTCATTTATTCATTTATGTCTGCTACTTAGTCCTTGAAGACTGTTAAAAACAACTGTTTTCACATGTGTACCTCGGCTTCGAACTCCTCCGAGTCAATTGTATGCTCTTATCCCCGGTTGTCGTCTGCTCCCCAATGCAGGTGAAACTGCTCCATCTTGAACACATAGTCGCCAAGGGGAAAGCTGGTCAAATTTGGGTTTGGAAGGTAGGGCAACTAAAAACATTAATATAATATATAATAAAGACATACAAATTCACATTGATTTGTCGGATTGTCATAAATTATTTTTTACATTTAACAATTCATGCGCGCCATGTGAGACTATAAAATGTGCATTTAAAAATCAATATATTTACACCTATCAAATAAAAATATTACACAATCTTTTAATGAAAAACAAAACGACCCCACTGATATTAAGTTCAACATTTGCAATAACTGGATACGTTAACGTGGCTTTGCACTTACATCCGAGCTGGGTGATCTGACACTCTTAGCTGTGTCCGTTGTTCTTCAGCTGGACCTCGTCTTCCGACTATTAGTAGATCCCAAGAGGGTTTGCAGCGAGATTTGAGTCGTACTCCGCCTCACACGAAGCAATATTGATTGGCGATTGTCTGCGTCCCCTTTGGCGGATCGGAAAATCATTTTACCATGTCTTGGGTCCTGACTTGGAAAGTAAATTGGAGATTGAGTTATTTAAAAAATCTAATAAATTGCCAATTGACATTTACAACTTTATAAAACACATTAATAGTGAATATTCCAACGAGTATACATGTAAACATGCATCTGTGTTAAAAAAAAATGTTAGAAAACATACCATTTTCGTCTCTGTAATCCCCAGTCTGCAATTAGAAACAAATCAAAATAATAATATGGATGTCTAAAGGTTCAATCTCGATAACCAATAAACGGTGTTGTCAAATGCATTGTATGATCATTAAATAGACTCACAAATCAAATGATATAACCATAGAGAGATGTTTTATCAGCCCAATCTTAGTCAGGCATCTGTATCCGACTCCTCGCAACAAAGTTCAACTGCTGGTAAATGACATATAGCGACATACATGTCAGAATTTAATCTGCATTACTCGCTCATTATCGAAATTATTGGTGTAATATCATGATCATTTAAAGGCACAACCCAAATAAAATCCAATGTGAAGTTGGGTTATTGACAAGAAAGCACTTGCGTGACGCAACAAGTCCGCTAGCATGACATGTCCCAGTCTTATAACCAGGAGTTCATCTTTGTTAAAACATTCTAGTTAAAAACTAGGTAAAATCAGTCTTTTAACAGTTTTTACCTAAATATTCTATTAAAATCAAGCATACAACACATCTGTACTTAAGCATTGTGCAAGTTATGTTAACGGTAAAGTTAACATACCTTAATACTGAAAGTTTAAATTAAACGGCTGGCGTTTAAATGGCTCATAAACTGTGAGGATGTAAATATGGCATCAACAATAGGAATATTACAGTGCTCATTCAACCGTCATTCATATTTGCTAAAGTGTCTAATGTTTGCAAACACATTTTGCCCATGATATTATGTATTGAGACAGTTATTTAATTAATCGCAAGTTATTTATATTACATCGGTTGACATGTAAATGAGTTACGATCAAGATAAAGGCTCGGCCGCAATGTATTTTCATTATATTCATATGTGCAAAACTGCATAAAATCAAAGCTTGGCAAAATCATTCTTTTTATAGAAATTCATTTCGAAATCCCACTTTACAGTATCAAGTGTTTGGCCTTATACGAACAGCTTATTACAATATATTCATATGTAAACATTGTTTAGTTTAACAAATTTTTTGTCATTCTCTCCTGGTATAGTTCGCCTTAATAGGCCTTCTCAAAGTTTTGCTGTTTAATTTATGATTCTGACGAAAATAATATTGTTTAATACATGAAACTGGCTCAATAGGCCTGCATGTTTTTGAATGTGGGACAACTTGCATTTGGTCCGCATATATTAGCCAAGCTATAGTCCCTGGTCCTGCAAAAGCTTAGCTACGACCTTTTAATTTGTAAATTTTTAAAAATTTTGATGAAAATTTATTCTCTTTGATAACAGATTGGAACATACATACTTAAGTAACTTAAATAATTTAACACAAGTTTTATGTATGTTTCTATAAAAGGATCTGTACTTATAACTTTCTGTTTGCCCGTATGTATTCCCTATCAAATTTGCATAACTTCAACTACAATAAATCACTGAATGCCCCAAAGCAATAACAAGAATGTCTGTTGATGAACTGTGGTATTACATCAGGATTAAAAACATGCACCTTTGTCAAACATGACACTGGCTTTCAAAACAGTCTGATTTAGTGAGGACATAAGTCATAGCAATAAAACTGTTTCAAAGTTAAGTAAAGTTAACCAGGTTTTGCCGACCTACCTTCTCATTGATTTGGATGTGTTAATGGAAACAACGTATGATTTGGCTTTATTTCATGATGGGCTTCCATTAAAGTGATACAAATGGGTTTTGTACCCATACGGTAATTCGTTTGAGTTCGGTTCAGTTTTTTAACATAAACCATGAGTAGAGATGATCCTCATGAAAATATTGCTTAATTGTCCAAAACAAAATATTGTTTGGCAACGTCTATGTAGTAAGAAGTTGGTTTTAACAAATTATGCCCTTCTCGATCAGTCGGTAGAGCATTGACTTTCAATCAAAACTGATATCTTCGGGTCGCGGGTTCGAGTTTTATTTGCGTAATTTAGTTTTGTTTTGGAATGGAGATGCCAAAGGCTATTAAACCGAGATAAAATCTGCAGTTTTTAACATTGACCGTTCAAATGCGGTTTCGCAACCTTTATTCATTTGTGATCAATGTGTAAACTGTGTTGTATGCATTGTAATGTATGGCCTAAGCAATCGGTCTGCTTCCTTAAAATTCTCTCCTTATAATTTTTCGGGTGGCTCCATTCACATGCATTATCTATACATATGTATACCTGCTCAAATTAGCCAGTCGATCGGTTAATGCTGAGTTTCGTTTTAAGTTGTTATTGTATGCCTATGGTTATGGTGAAAACTTTTATTGTTTAAGTACTTTATTAGTCTTGAAACTTGTTGTAAACTATCTGTTTTAGTGCACATTGTGAAAATATGAAAATGTTTCTTATTGCTAAGCTGTTTCGTTTGTTTTTAAAATAATTGAATCGTGTTTGATTAATTGAAAGTTTTATACCATTCTAGAACATCGCCACTATACGTAACATGTACAATATGGATGGGTGGATAAGATTAAGAAGGAACATCAAATCATCTACAAATACACGTTCTGATTGAAACATGCTTGAACGGTTATATTAATATACAAATTAAGGACTGTCTAGTGAATGATACAGTGCATCACTTGGCAGACCTTTATTTTCAAGTATTTTGCCTTAAGATGTATTATTTTTGGATTTGATAATATTACAGTACCCGGACACGCTAGCCTGTACCCAGAATGTACGTTTAAAATAAGATTTGGACAAACCAAAATAATGTCGGACGAGATGGTTTATTTGCAGTAAGGGATTTCAAAGAACAGTAATTCAAATCGCACAACAGATCGCAAATCATGAGGCATAAGCAAATATACATTAAATGCTGTAAAAATAAGCTTATGCTAACGTGCGACTGGTTAATGCTTACATTCAAGGACCGTAAGTTAAGTGAATGCTTGATATGACATTTCAGTTAGGATTTCAGATTGATTAGTGATTTCCAATTGTAATTGTTAATAATTATGTTTGCCAATATGTGAAAGACAGTGTGAGTGGCAACAATGATATCGATTTAAGTTAAAACGCTTATAACCAATGTTATGCTAATGTTTAATTCAGATTGTTACACTTTAATACTTAAAAAAAAACTTTTTAAAAGATGTATATTCGAATAATTTAATATAATACTGATAATAAAGTCAGCCAAAATTAACAACATATCATTGCAAACTCTTCTAAAATAATGTATTGTAATCCAAATTGCTGTTTAAGTCTTAATGATAGCTGTCGATTTAAAAAATAAATGGATATTTATATAATTCCTTTCTAAAAACATTACTGTTGGACTCATGATACAGTCGAGAACTTTTGGAATGAAATCATTTTGGTTCATAGAGTTTAAGGTCCAGGAAATTTACATAAATTTCCTGATTTTGTTTTCCGTCTATTCGTAAAGAGTGTGGTACATGTATTTTGTTTTTATTACGTTGCTCAGTTACACAAAAATAAGTTCACGTTGCCCCAAAGAAGAAGCATACAAATATGCCCTATTCTCAAATAGAATGCAGATAATCCTGTCAAATTTTGTCATAAAGTTATAAGCTCTTTATATTATGAGTGCCTGTACCTATTTAGAAAACTAAAACAACATATTGAGCTAAAGGATACAAACGAAACATAAACATCCCTTCAAAAATATTTATTCTTCATCGGACACACGTGTTTATAATTCAACAGACAAATCGTGTTAACAAAGAAATTCTTTCTTAGATTTACAATGGCACTCCATTTAGGTAGTTCACAAACACTGTTGCACAAATAGTTTTATTGTATCACTATGAGCTTCGTTTTATAATTAGACTAATGTGGTATAAAGATGAATAAACTGTTATAATGTGTAACCTAAACGTATGTATGCGTCCAATAAATACACGTTGTTTCATTGAAAGGAGGCCCGGACGTGTCTTCCTTTAAGTTGTTGGAGAGGCCGGAAGTTGTCCTGCATGGGGTTTCAGTCGGAATCAATGAGACTCCGAAGAGCGTCCAGCTGTAAGGCAGATTAAAGTGTGTAATTTCTAGAGAAGACAAAGAAACTTAAACGACTCGCTTTAATGCTGTTTCTAAACCTTTGTCATAGTTCGCAACTGTGAACAAAAGCAATGCATATATACATGTATGTCGTCAACATTTGTGCAATTTCAGTTGTAAATACCATCTGTTATTGATCGTTTAACCATTAAAGCTTTGAGGTTGAAAACGGAATTTTGAATGTTTTAGAACATGGGGGTTAATTGAAAGAAAACTTAATATCTAAGTCAGTTCGTATTATAAGATATGTATATATGTGTGCATGCGAGTGTGCGTGCGTGTGTGTGTGTAAATGGACTAAAACTACATCTGGTGAAAAGTGGGTTATACGCTTTGGCACTCGATACCGTATTGAAAATCGACTCGAAAACATTTTTTCAACGGATCTTAAATTGCATTTTCTTATGGATTTCATGGTAATCTTCAGTCGGTTTGCGATAATCTTGACCACGGCATTAAAGGTTCCTTTGTATTTACAACCAGCGCTTATCGAGCAAGCACACACCATTTAATGAGAATGCTGCTTATTCGATTTTTTTTGTTCAAGTGCTTCACTCCATATCATGCATGGTTATTCTTACATACAGTATCACACCCATTGCATAATTTTAAATCAGATTACGAGATCTTAAGATGTAAATCAGCAGTATACGACCGCGCTTATGTGGATTAACCGCTATACGTGTACAATTGCATGGTCTAGTCTTTCTAAGGAACATATGTTTAATAAAACTGTTTAGCTGTTTAGCGACGTAGTTTAAGTGTCTGACTACCATTCTGGAGGTCGTGGGTTCAAACCCCGGCCTAAGCTCAGTATTTTCAAATTAATGGCGACGAGGAAAAAAACAAACTGTGAATGCGGGAATGGGTCTGAGCGGTTCAATGGTTTCTGGGAAGGCAATGCGGATGCAAGACATGCTGTAGCGGGCGTGTCTGGGCATTGAAACATTAAAAGGGGGATCTCACCCTCGTCGCCATTAATGTGAAAATACTAAGCTCAGGCCGGGTATTGAACCCACCACCTCTAGAGTGGTAGTCAGACACATTAACCACGTCGCTAAAGAGCTATCCCAAAACCAAGGCTGTTGGAAGTGACTTTATTTCACTACAAAACGTTCCTTATTACTTAACTGAATTATGTATATTTAAAATCATTCGGTATTGCGTATTGTTTATCGTGATATAGATTACCGGCAAATATGTTTAGTCAGTGGAAGTCTATACCACACGTTTAAGTTTAAATAGCTTATTTGTTTTACATTTGCTTGTATTCAAATTGATATGTCAATATTTGAATGACCATAACATCAAATTGTCGAATAGTTTCGCCATTCGTAAAAGCTTTAAATGTGTATTTGTTTCGAACTTTTTGAATGTCCTTTTGCACCTGAGGCTGCACAATGTGCGGAATGTCCCAGCATGTCTACATAATCAACTTACAATACGCACTAAAGTGGGAACCAAATTTAAAAGTATTCTTTCAAATACAGCTCTAAATGATCCATACCTGATCGTAAGAGAACGCCACGGGTTCTTTGAAGACAATCCACTGGACACTTTCATCGAGGTGCGGGGTTGTTAGGGAGCCCTCGTACGTCCAAAAGTCGTCGATGTTGTCTGCAATATTGATGAAATGTAACGTGTGAGAAACGACGTCGTTTTTCAGTAACTGACTTACACCGCACTTATGATTCTACCGATATTAGTTGTTAACGAATTATATCAATGTTCGCACAACCAGAAATAGGGGTTTAAATATGATGTTAAGCACAAATGAGATTCAAATAATAATACTAATAAGAAGAACAGATATATGTACACTTCAAGACAAAAAGGGCAAGGAATGGGAGTAAGAAGAGAAAAAAAATATTAACAACACACGGATAAAGGCTGCAAACGAAAAGCTATTTTTCGAGATGGAAGATATGAAAAGCAAGATAAGAAAGAGAAGACAGATATTTGGAATTTAGAAACAGAACATACAGAAAGAGAATATGTGGAGAACGAGAAGAAATGAGCCTCGGGCAGGGAGAATTGGACTTGCTAAATGTGCGTAAGATTAGGCTTATCAAGGACGACACTTTCCGCCTAAACTGACATTCGTTTTGAAGAGACTTTGTTATCCTTGATAAGCTTGTGCAGATTAATATGGGACGAAACTTGACGCACAGGCATAAAGACAGGTTTTCTTAAATTGCGTTTCATTTTTATAAAGAGTGAGGTGATGGTGTGGACTTATGTAAAGGAATATGTAAAAGGGAAGGTTAAAAGATAAAGGAAACACACAAAATTCAAATTTGAATACGCCTGATACGGATGTCGTGTGCTCACCTGGCAACAAGTTGATAGGGTCGAGGGAGCTGGGGATGGTCACGCAGGAGAAGAATGGATGCTTCTCGACAGACTGAAATTTCGAGGAGGAAGCGTCAATGAACACCGGCGCGCTTGGGAAATGCTTGAATTTTCGAAACTGCATGTAACGAAAATGACAATATAATTTTAGTGATACGCTTTTTTAATATTGTCACGTATTTACACATTGTTCGTTGATAACACACAGTAACAGCCAAAGTTCATTTCTGATTTCATCGCGAGTTATTTATGTCGAATATTTCTTTTAACATGACGTGACAACTCTCCAAGTTCTTTTCAAATATAACCGCAGATTCTACACTACTAACTAAAACACTGCATTTATCCCCAGGTTAATCTACATAAAATCCACTTGTAATTCCCATTGGTCACCAAGGTCCGGGCTTATTACGGATTGGTTGACTTATTAGAATGTTCTAGAAGGAACAATCTATTCATGTAATTACTTGCTTGCCAAATGCACTAAAATCTTATCAATTTATATTGGTATAGAGTAATCCCGTTATATTTGTCAGTGCCATAACTTGTGTATCCTATACAAATAAGGCTTTTCGGTGACCCTTTCATCTGTGCTGTTTCGATGACCATGTGTGGGTACTATTAATCTCGTGTCTATATGCTGACCCTGAACTCATTGTTAAGTATATGGTCCTTCGATTCTTTTATCTAAATGACTTTTCATTTTATTGATCCCCATTATACCCCACCCTGGGTGTAAACGTATGTGTGTTCTTACTTGAAATAAACCTCAAATCAGGGCTTGGTTTATGTGTACTCTTAAATTATTTGTAAATGACAAATATCTCCCAAAATGTATTATTAAATGCTCAGACTTCATCCTAACATTGCATATACATATTATTGAAATATCCCCTTATTAATTTCCATAATAAGAATAAACTCATAAGAATAAACGATATGTTATAGGCGGTTACATGACAATATTATTAAATCACTTAAATGAATAAAATTAAAAAAAACAAGCATAACGCATATGTTGTTTCCCGGTTTATTAAATTATTTTAAATATTCTTTAAAAAAAAGATCTACTACCGCTCTCCACATTTTAGGCGCCATTTGATATCCATAGAAAGTAATTTTTGTACAAATGTTAGTTTGATGAGCAAGATTCTTATTCTTATCATAGATACACTTGCACGCTGAATATACAGACAGAAACGCGCTTGAATTTCCGACCACCACACCGGCTGCTCGGACGCTTCGTGTCACCTTGATCATAATCCCGAGAACTGCGAGTCCGTCGCTCTTATTCGCAGCCTTCGCCAGGCTGCCATACTTAGTGTTCCAGTGGACAAGATGAATCTGCAAAGGAGAACAGGGGTATGGACGAACAAATTGTGTGGGCGCATATTTTTACGATAACCATGCCAATCCCACGAATCATATTTTAACGTTTAAGTTTGGGAAAACATATACTTTTTCCCATCGGGAAAATGGACTAATACCGGACCCGATTTTTAATGAAAAAAAAAACTTCAAACCAAAACACAGGAAAAAAATGCACATCAAGTGATTGAGCGGAAACATTTGTTTTTTATTTGGTTTTCGTTAAGTAAACTTTACATTTACACAATTGATCAAAAGTCTATCCCAACCATGGTAAACATCTAACCTACATACATTTCAGCACAATATATCTCACTTAACTCTTTCTATTTAAAGAAACAGTTATCTTGATCATAGCCAGACTGGCTCCAAATTAACTCACTTTATATGTCTTCATGTCAGCTACCAAGTACCTAAACACAAAAATTCAGTGCTTTTAACTCTATCTAACTAACGTTATTGAGCGGAAATCATTTGTTTTTTTAAGTTATAATGGCATTGACCTTTAACTTACTAACTGCAAATGCGATTCCGTGCTTGGTGTATTCAAAATTGCCCATTAACATTTATTATAATTGTACAATGAACAAATCTAGACCCACTGTAAAAGCTGCAAAATCATACATGTCCTTGCATTGTCATGTACTAAATGAAATTAACTATTTTAATGAATCGTGTAAAAGCAAACAATGAGAACAACTGTTTAATCTTCTCCGGAATTTGTGATATGGGAATCAAGAAGTATTGTTTTGTTAAATGTTCCTATAAAAAAATGTTATATTGTTATGTAAAATATATTGACTGTTAAATGTATAAAATTCGCTATAACATGCATGCATATCATGCAAACTATGTACGGCATGGAGTGGGATGCCCTCGACCCACAAAAACCTATTGACGAGGATAATAAAATGTGTAACTGTTAAAAACAAATTTGACTGAAAACCACCTGTTTACTGTTCTATTATTTGTGACAGTGGACCTATGACCTAAACCCAACTGGACAAAGATTCAATACAAAGAAAGGCCTGTAGGTTAAATTAAAATATGTAACATTTCATTAACATTAATCTATGCAAACTAAAGATATAGACCTGAACGCAACTGCTGGAAACCGTCCGGCCGCCCGACATTACCCAATTCAACAAAAACATTGTTTTAATATCACCCAACTCAAAATAAGCATGACCATACAAGAGAGAACAGGGCAGATAAGTGAAAGGTATTATTTCCATGCAACACATACTAAGAGAAATTTAGCAAACTTATTGTTAGTTAGTTTTTAGTAATTAGTCTAATCACGATTAATTAAGAATTAAGATTCGTGCCCGAGCTATGTCGGCGAGTATATAATTCCATATTTAAATTGCTGATTTTTTTTGTATTTCGCTCTTTTGCTTATTTTCATTGTCATGTTTTCGAGTTAACATATATATTCAAATTATTAACGCCACAGTAATATGTTCTGGTTTCAAATATGTTTTATCACTGGACAAGTTTCGTAAATGTATTTTACGTATTCACCGCAGACTTTTCAAAACAACCGGTTTCACAAATGTACCTCGGCTGCAAACTGCTTCCCGTCAATCGTATGCTCCGATCCCCGGATGTCGTCTGCTTCCCAGTGCAGGTGGAGCTGTGCCAATCTGAACTGCTGGTTTCCAAGGGGACCACCGTTCAAAACTGGGGTTAGAAGGTAGGAAAATTAGAAACATCAATGAGATAAAAAGCATCAACATGAACATTGATTATATTATATAATGTGTATACACGACATTCGTGCGTGGCATGTGAAAACATGGCTACGCGCTTACATCCGGGCTTGGTGATCTGACACTCTATGCTGTGTTCGTTGTTCTTCAGCTTGGCCCCAGTCTTCCGGTGTGTAGGTGATGCTAAGGATGGTGAGAGCAGATTCGTACTTCGTATTTCGCGAAACGATATTTATCGGTCATTGACGGCGGCCCCTCACGGCGATCGGATAATGATTTTGACAGTTATTGGGTCCTGTGTTGGAAAGTAAATTGGGGCGTGAAATATTAACAATGTACGAACTCCACGAAAAGTTGCTGACAGATGAAAAGTAACATTTATTTCTTTAAAGGCAGCAATTTTCGGTTACGGGGTGCTTTATACGAAAATTAAACCATATGCATGTCATATCGACATAGTATATTGTGTACACACTCAAAAAATACAAACGTATAGAAAACATTTACAATTTAAGAAAACATATTATCTGTGTCTATAAAACGACTATAAACATGCATCGTGTGTTAAGAAATACATGTTAGACAACATACCATTTTCCTTTGTGTATCCCCAGTTTGCAATTAGACACAATCAAAATAATAATAAACATGTATTTAGGTTCATTCTCGAGAAACAATATACGGTCTTACAATGCAAATTGCATGTTGACAAACGTTGACAATAATTTAAAAAAGGTTGCATGTTTGATCAGTCCAATACAAGTCAGACACCTGTATGCGACTGCTCGCAACAACGTCAAACTGCTGTTAAATGAAATATAGCGACATGCATATCAGAATTGCATTTACCTAACGCGTTTATTTTCTGATCAGAACTAAGCTACTTAGCATGTTAAATCGATGCAACATAATATCACATTTTAAAATATTACGTTAAATATATCAGGAAATAAGGGTCTCAATCACTTATACGCGATAGAGGGTTTTTAAAGAACCACACGAAACTACGACAGGAATGATTTAATTTTTGTTGCGCTATACTGCCTAATAAACACATAACGTTTACATACTGTGTTGAGTTTTATAGTTCATAACTATAATTATATGTTGCTGTTTTTTGTATTAATATGGATAAACATATTTCAACGATTATCATGTTCGACACTGCAAAACAGTATACACAAAACATGCATAATTGTCTTTTTTCGAAAAGCTGCCTCAAAATTAAATGTGTATTTTTTTGTATTAAATAAATTGAAAACTAAATAAATCTACATTTCATAATATGCTTCAATTACTACAACAGGTTGCATTTGGAACCAACACAAGACAGAGTTTCTCGCGTTGAAGATAATGACAAGCATTAACGGCTGAAGTATTAGTGTCCAGTAATACTATCATTATGG